>NC_134644.1:129095647-129395647 GCF_030463565.1 Pelecanus crispus | reverse complement strand
TAGCCAATAAACTGTCAGCAAGCTGGGCACATCCCTATCTTGAGCTCAGTTTAAAAAAATCTTTAGCACAGTCAGACTTTCATAGGGAAGTCAGATGAGCACACAGATATTTATTAAGAAAATGTCCAAGCTAAAAAAAAACCAACCGGTATAGTCCTGATACAACTTGAAGTCTGTTTTTCTCAGGAAAGCCATATTTGGTCTAATGGATCATTTTCTTTCTGACTATCAGTCTTGCTAAAAACTATAAATTAAGAAAATAAAAAGTGAATGTTTATCTCTCTCAGATCCCAGAGAATAGTAGGTGATACGCATTTTTTCACAATCACCTTAGCCTTAATTTAGACAAACTACAAAACCGTTCCTAATCCCTTCAGAATTTATTTTGAAAATTACAAAATATTTCAGGGCACAAGACAGGGAAAATTAATTGAAAACTTCTCAAAGCACTCTGTGGTCCTAACAGTTGATTACAGAAATCCCATTCATCATCTCACCTTTTGGATTTTTCTTTTATATGTGATATATTCCATTCATTCCAGAGCTGACATCTACACAAAGGTTGCCTTTAACCTGGGCAGTCCTGGACAGTCTCTGTTCTCTAAGGTACCTTTGCTATCAGAGGGCAGAAACAAGTGCTTTTGGTCACTTCAGATGATACAGTTAATATGGGTGAATTATTCTCTGTAAGGGATGATATCTGTTAATAAGCCTTCATGAATTATTGTTCTTAAAACCTAATTTAGTTTACAAAGGATGGACTGGTCAGAAAATAAAAGGCAGATGATCACACTGTATTCAAGAAGACATTAATTCTAGAATCTCTTTGGAGGTATTGACTGATACTGTTATTAAAGCTGTTAATTAACTGCAAATATTCTACTTGATTTAAAACTTTTAAAGTGAAGGATGTGTAAATATTTTCAGGGCTTCCTATGTGCCACTCTGCTAGCTTATTCTAATGTAAAACACAAATGATTACAACAGAAACATTGTGTATGCACAAGGATTCATTATCTTGCCATCCAAGCAATTAAATAGCAACATAAACATGTACAGCAGCATATAAAATAAAATACGCCACTATATCTTCTGGTATATTATGCCTACTCATACACACATTTTTTTTATCAGTGTAATAAAATATAGGTTCCCAAAACGATAAGTGTTTTCCTTCATATTTTAAAAAAGTATTTACAATTTACTCAATGTCAAAGAATGATCAGACTTAAAATAAAATAAAGATCAGTATGCAATCAAACCTTTGAAATATATGGCAATAGGAATCAAATAAATATCCTTATCTGTAACTTGAGAATTTTTTTTCCTCATTAGCTTATACTTATTTCTTAAAAAAGAGAAAAGAGATCAATGAAATCTATGCACAGGAACCTCTCAGTAATACTAGCCCTTCCATAATGAAATTGTCCACTTAAGTGTCCAGTCCTTCACCTTACAGCTACAGTTTTTAAAATGTAAGTCACTTGTTAGAAACCCATTATCCAGGTAGGTTTTAAAGCACACAAAACCCCTCCTCACCACCCTTTATCACACAGCTTCAGGCTTATTTTTGTCTTTCCTAGCTACTTACCACTGTCCTCACACCTACCTTTTACCTGAGGTTATTTCCCTGCTCCTCTCCCTCACTCCACGACTGTGTGGTGGGTACGTGGGAGGACAGAGCACAGCCACAGGCGCGCAGATGGCTCACATGTGCAGACTATCCAGCCGAAGGGCCCTTCAAGGAGAAACTGTTCGCTCTGCCCAGGGCTCCCTGGTAGCTGCAGCTCTGCCCTCCTTTTCCACGAGGAATCATTATTGCTGACCCCAGCAGGCAGCTCTGGGGTCTCAGCAGACTTAGGCAACAGTCCCGAGAAAGAGGGGTGGCATGGCCTGAAAGCACCATGACTGGAATTTGAGTAAGTCATTAAATCAAGATTTCCTTTCACACAGCAAGGCTGCCTTTTTCTGGAGGGTTTCTCACCCAGTGATGCACTTCTCAGTCTCTTCTGCTGCTGTGGGGACATGTGATCTTCAGCCCCCTGAAGATGAAGTGCTAGCAGGACCAATGGGACTATCAGAGCATGAGGAGGCAGGAGGAAGGGGGCAGAGTCCTCAGAGAAAGGCAAATCCTACAGAAAGGACAAGTGGCAGAAGCTGTTTTTCTTTAAGCCACTTTACTACCAACTATACAAAATAAATTTGTTCCCATCTTTGAAATGTGTCATATGTGTATACATAGGTATATCTGGGAAATGGTATACAACATTGTTGCTATATTACCTCAAGAAAAGACTTTTACCCTCTATTATTGGAGAGTATTTATTTTATGTCTTTGACCTTTTGCAAGACAGATGCGAAATTATATGCCATGATAAAAAAAAAAACAAAAAACAAAAAAACAAACCCCCAAAAAGACATAAAACCCCTTTTTGTTTCAAATTTTGTTTCAAAATTCAAAAATTTCCAGGCAGGATTACTACTCACTGTTTCCCAATATAATAAAGATGTCAGATTGCTGATCCAACTGCACATTTCTCAAATACGGCAGTGCAAAGTACCTCAAGCCGTCAAGAAAACACTCATTCCCAAAACAACCCTCATCTTTTTGAGCCACATGACCATTAAGTCTTTGCAGATTTAGCAGCCTTTCCTACAGCTTGTGGAAGGCAATGGGTGTCTTCCCTCTGGGATAATGTGCACAAGAACTGTAGAAACGGATTGAACTACACATGAAGCTGAGTACTTTTGGCCCATGTTTCAAATTAAAGAAAGACCCAGCTATACTTGAGGCAGGGGAAGAAGCTCTTGGTAGATACATTAACTGAACAGCTTCAAGAAACTCTGGTAAAGTCGAAGATCACATAAACACACTATGAAGCTCTGTAACCCATCTAAGTTTTTATATAATTATAAATGAAATCCATTTAAACACAGACTCTGCTAAATTTCCAGCAAATGTAAGTCAACTTTTATCTCTCCAGATCACATCATTCCATTCAATAAAAACTCCAATTTCTGGTACAGAGATGGTGTATGCGGTCAGACCCACTCTTTAACCTTACTGTGGAGCATTATTTTCTACTGTGTAATTTATTACTTTTACACTAAATCATCATTCTTTTTGTTAGAAAGAATTGAGGATTGGAAAAAAAATTGCATTGTGGAAACAGAACAAAACTGGGACTTTGGAAAATGTGCAAACACATCTCTCAATGGGATCTTGTCACTGTGATCACAGCAGTATGCAGTAAATAGCTTCTCTTTAGCTGAGTTGGACAGGCTTTAGAATGAAATTATTAGTATTAAATGGAACCTTTGGAAAGTAGCAATTTATGTTATAAATTCTCTGTTGTTTCGTTGAGGTTTTAAATGGGAAAGTGCAACTTGTTTTAGGGTTTCTGTAAATAGGAAAAGTTTCACTGAAACTTTCAAATTATAGTCTTCAGAAGTCAGACACAAGTGCTTGCGGCAGGCACAGTTTGAAATCTTAAACTGCTAATGGCAAGACATATTTTTACATTCACTCGGAATGTAAGATATCAAAAGTTTTCAGAAAGGCTGTGTGGGCTAAAAGTTTAGCATGTGTCCACAGCTGATGAAGAATCATTTGGAGATGTGCACATGCCTGGGGCTGGCAGAAAATCTTATATGATAGAGATAGCACATTAGGTCAGAGGTAGCTAAAAGTGAATTTCAGATTCTTTAGGGACATTCTTCTTTTAGTGAATAAAGGGCAAATGGCCAGCCTCTTGTTCCATTCCTCTCTGCAGGCTTCAGTGAAGTTGACCATAAGGTAAGGTTGTATTGTGTGATGGGTACAGACAAGTTCCAGGGGAACTGCTTAAAAAGCCTCTTATTTGTGATCTCCTTCATATGCAACTATTTTTTTATCCTTTTGAAAAATTAAAGGCTGCTTCCAGAAGAAGTGCTGTAATAGCACTGCCTCAAGTACTAATAACATACTAATAACATACTAATAACATGCAAATAACACTCTCCTCCCTACTCAATACAACTACTATGGTGCCACCAAACTGGTCCAAGTGCTTTGAAGAAAATCAGGCCACAGGTGAAGAATAAGCATCCAAAGCTGAAAACAATAATTAACCCTCCTCATCCACCTGCTCCCTGCCCCCCCAAAAACCCCAACCTACCCCACAGTAAAATTTCCTTGAGTTAAAAGATCAGAGTCACAAATGGTATCCAGTCCTTAGTTCAAATGTACCTTTGAATTTTTTGCTAGAGCTCAGCTTTCACATATTACTTTTAAAATGATTTGTACTCCCTCTCAACTAAGAGATTTTTTCCCATTTATAAGAATCTTACCCGTTATTCACCTCTTTATCCTCCCATGATTCAGTTACAGAATTGCAGTAAACCCGGAGATACTGGAAGTATTTCAGTACCTAGGAAAGTCCCTAATAAATACAGAAAGCTGCAACAGAATTACACATGAAGCTTGACTAAGCTACCTTATCAAATGTGAGTTCTATATGCTGTTTTTCCAGTGTATAGTATCAAACTCAAGTTCTTTGCTCTCATCTTTATGTTCGGATCTCCACACTGGGATTCAGAACAAATGACACTTCCTAAAGCACCAGATAAGGACTGGAATTGATTACTTCACCTTCTAAGACAAAATTATTCTCTTTGGAGAATTGTAATCTTTGCCCACATTGCCAATATAAAGCTTTTGAGAGCATCGGCATGCCCCAGCGTACTGGGGAATTAAGGGCAATGGATTTTAGTCTTTTTCTAACATAAATGCACAGCAACACGCACACATTATAAAGAGAAAAACTTAAAGCAGAAAACTCCTACTCCGGTGCACGTATTTCTCCTCCTAGCAAGAAGACAGGAGAACAAATAAATATGGTTTGACACACAACAAAAAGGTATTCTGATGCTACCATGATGCAATAAAAAAAAAATGAGAAAGGGGTAACCACTTTGACCAAATCCCATGTCTGATACATGTACTTCATGGTTGAAGACAATCAGGGTTATTTACTTTTCCCCCCACCCCCCCTGCTTTCAGCTATATTTCTATTTTTTTCAGCTTAAAATGAAAAGGGGATTGTATACATAGGAATTCAGCTAGTTACTTTAACTATGGATATTACTTACCACCGTTATCCTGTCTACATCCTTAGACACTCAGCAAAAAATGTGTTCTTGCTCAAACTGAAATCATATTGTACTTACTACATCATATCAGATGGAAAAGCAAGGAATCATAGAATCATAGAATTGTTTAGGTTGGAAAAGACCTTTAAGATCATCCAGTCCAACCATTAACCTAACACTACCAAGTCCACCACTAAACCAATTATGGGTAGAGTAGCAATTTCATGTTTCCTGGCTTGGTGGCTGGATCTTTTATAATGAAAGTAAAAACTAGGAATCATTAAGATTGGAAAGGACCTCTAAGATCATCAGTCCAACCATCAACCCAATACCACCAGGCCTGCTAAACCATGTCCCAGAGTGCCACATCTACCTGTTTTTTGAACACTTCCAGGGATGGTGACTCCACCACCTCTCTGGGCAGCCTCTTCCAATGCTTGACTACCATTTCCATGAAGAAATTTTTCCTAATATCCAACCTAAACCTCCCCTGGCACAGATTGAGCCCATTTCCTCTTGTCCTATCGCTAGCTACTTGGGAGAAGAGACCAACACCCACCTCACTACAACCTCCTTTCAGGTAGTTGTAGAGAGCAAGAAGGTCTCCCCTCAGCCTCCTCTTCTCCAGACTAAACAACCCCAGTTCCCCCAGCCACTCCTCATAAACCTGTGCTCCAGACCCTTCACCAGCTTCGTTGCCCTTCTCTGGACACGCTCCAAGCGTGACTAAAGAAGCTTTAGTCACTTAGGAAGCTTTAGTCACTTAGGAAGTGACTAAACCAACATTCATGACTTCACAGGAAGTTGAAGAAGGAACAAAAGGTGAACTAAGAAGACTATGTGTGTTCAACAATTAGAAGGCAGGCTAAGAAACTATGCAAAATTTCTGTAATTTACAAACCTTACTTCAAAAGGAAATGTATGGCAATTTTTTTTTTTTTTTTTTTTTTTTTGTGAAAAAGCTCATAAAACTTTTATGAAATCCAACCAGAAAGTTTGCAGATATGGATACAAGGTAAAACAACATAATATGAAGGCTTCACTGCCATCTCATGCCATGACAAATTCCACTGTTTCCAATAGGTCTGCTTTACTTACATATGTCTCAGATCAACTACTACTACCACTAGTCTGTGACCATACATTAGCAAACAAAAGAGCACTTCTGCCTATGTTGAAAAACAATCTCTGAGCTGGAACAAAGGTCAAGGGGACTGCAGATGCAAATACAAAAAAAGGTCATTACCAGGCTAATAACATGAAAGGCAGGTAAGGATTAAAGCATAAACAAACAAAAGCTATAAAAGAGAATGGTCTTCTGCACCTAAATAACTTCTGCGGAGACAAGGTCTAGCTAGTTTGGGGGGCATTTGTGAGGCTAGGCTGCAGTAAGAACATCACAGCTGTCAGTTACTCTACAGATGAAGTACAAGATGGTTGATGAACAAAGAAGGGTGATTTGCTGCATTCTGCACTTGGGTATCTTGCTGACATGTAAAATCTCCACTGGCTGTCATGTACACCAACCCATCACACAAGGGCAAGAGTCACAGGAAAAGATACATACAACCAGGCAATATATAGGGCTGTTTGCACATGACTCTACACATTTCAGATCCTAATGTCTCTATAATTAAAACATTCCATACATCAAAGGAAAGGACAGGAAAATAAAGTTTTAGGGACTAAGAGTTCACACTCTCATTTGCCTCTCCTTCATGCACAGTCATAGAAAGAACTTACAGTGGATCTGGTCAAAGGAGTTATGAAGACGTAAACAGGAACTTCAAAGTTAAATGGTGAGGAACTATATCCTAGGCAGCGAGTAGAAAAGGACTGAGTTTAGGCCATACTGTCCTGATCCATGGATGGTTTAGATTGTCTATCTGCATGCAAACCAGAAGGTCCTGATCTATGAGAGGTGGATTTAGCTTGAAGGGGTGAATGCAGAATGAATTGGCCGTTTAATAAACATCTCTGTTTGAGACAATAATTCAGACCTATATAGTATGGAAAAGCCAGTCACAGACTGATCAATGCCATTTAACTCATCCTTATTTACTTCTACCTCTTCTGTCTGTATTTTGAAAGAAAGGACAACAGCAGACACCAAAGAAATCCTGCTTTTTTCCTGGGTTTTTTAGAAACTTAGTTTCCTCAACAACATGTTCTTTTGCAGGTTCTGGTTCTTTCTATAGCCTGTTAGGGTCACCAGTCCTACTCTTCTCCTATTTCTCCCCAGACCAAAACACCATCTAGATGAACTTTCACACCTCCAGAGTAATCACAACATAGATGCATTCATTCAGTGAAACACCTAGGATGAAAAACTTAGCCCAAATATCACTCCCACAAGGAGTCATCAATGATCATAAACCTCTGCCCTGGTTTTCTATGACCAACTGCCAGAATCCTATTTACCAAGTACAGAAAAATATCACCTGCTGTTTCTGAAAACATTTCAGTTCCACACAAATAATGAAAAAGTTCTCTTTTACACAGCAATGTAATTCCTTTAGAATACTAAGTGATGAGTTCCTCTGGTCTCTCTATATGTCCCAGAGCAGTTAGTTAATTCATCCCTTTTTCAGCCTCTTAGGGCCAAGGATCTTTTTTTGGATCCTGAACCTCAAAGAACCAGACACTTTCAGGTTTCTGTTCACTGCTCTCTTAAGAGTTTTCCCTTCTCCTGAATGATGGTATTTTTGTATACTATTACATGTTCATTCCTAGGCCTTCCAATTACTACTTTCTCTTAGCAGGGGAACATAGATGATGTGATTTAATTTAATCAAAAAATTGATATTTGTCTCCTACATAGCACATGGCACCTTTCTGTTGCACAGTAAGAATGGATAGCCATCCAGCTCACTGGACATTGACAGACAAAGATATTTAGTTTACCTGAATAGTCAGCGTGAATGAGATTGTCCCTGTAAGTCCTGCCTTTACCTAACTGCTGATGTTACTGATTTTTTTGACACTAACACCACTGTTGCTGGCACCACATTGTTTTATGCACCTGTTTCAGCAGTAGAACTAGCAAACCTCCCAAGTTGCTTGTAAGCACTCCTGCAAAGTCTTTCACTCCTTCTGAGACTAATTCTCCTGAACTAGTCCTGCTTGCCCATGCTGTGCACATTCTGCTACCAGTTACAGGCTCTCGGGAAGTCACGTAAGCCACTGGAGTTCCTGCTGCTTCTTCCAAATGCTTTGGCTTTCAAACGCATTACCTTGGCTTGCACTCACCACAGCATGTGCAGCTCCATACAGTGATTCTTTTGTTTAATTTTTATTTTTCTAGATGCTGATTTTGAGCTCAACATTTCTTTCCAACTCAGATCTCATATTGCTTTGTGCCCTGAGTTTTGCCAGAGAGACTGGCACCAGAGATAGCTGCTGGAACCCCACCTGGACTCAAAGTGCCCTGGCCCAGGGAGTAGGCTTAAAACATTTCCAAATGACAAGGGGGAGCTTAACTGTGGTCGTGACAAACTGCTAACAAAAGAATTGAAGAAAAAGTTTCCTTAGAGATTTAAAGTAGGAGGAGAAAGACCAGAAGAATGTTGCACATGCAAGTAGAAACCACAAATACAGGTTTTAAGGTACTTATCCAAAGATATGAAAGAGAGTGGCACAGCATAGCAATGGCAAATAGCCTAGGGAATCTAGGGAGAATTCAGAGCTAAACACTCAAAGGCAAGGCAACCCATTCAGTATAGTCTTTGATTTCCTCTTTATATCTGAGCAATGTCCTCTATTGTCCAGTACGAATATTACAAAATTACATAGCCCTATTTTATTACAGTCACTATTTTAATATGAGAATAACTCTCTGTTATCCTAGTACTTAGCAGTTGCATTATTAGTTAACAATCAAGTAATTTAGTTGTTAAAGCACACCTTCTAGTTAGTGTTTGCTTATTTTGTGATATTTGGTCCGGTGCCAGTGTAAGCACAGTAGAGAACTGAGCAGATTACAGAAGGTATATCAAAACTCATATTTACTTGTAGGATAGCTCTCCAGACATAGCAATCACAATCCGTAAATGCAGATTCAACCTCTGAAGTATTAAAAGTAAACTGTTCAAGGAACTACAGAGACTGCCAAAACAGCATCCAGCATTAACAGCTTGTGGCCGCTCAGTTTGTACAACGCAAACATAACACTGCACTTTCTTCCATATACAGTGTATTTGGGACTACTTCAACACAGAATAAAACTGCAATATCTGGAATAGCAATTTTACATGCATGTTGCTTAGAATTTTGAGCAAAATGTTCAGTTTTTCTTCTCTAAGCTTTTCTTGTAGCACATAAAATGAGCTTTCAAGGAGCTTTCTGTCTTTTGCTGAAACACTATACAGTAAAACACTATACAGTAAAGCTTCTCATAATGTACATTTACCTACATCTACTTCCAAAAAATTTGAGCATTATTTGGCATTCATTCGCAGTGAAATTCTAAAACTTAATGACATGTCCATTAACACTTTTGAGACATCTTCTCAGCCCATTTTTCAGGTAATAATGAAATGTATCACTGGGAAGTAATTGCAAAGAATGACTGGCAGCCATAGGCAGTCCTGAGTAAAGAGCAAAACAGTGTGTGGTTCATTAGGCGTGTTCCTACAAATTGAATGACATCAATCCTTTGTGACTTTCTGTCTGGTCTATGTTAGTTTGAAATGTAGTTGAGATAACCAAGGCCAACAAGTATTCACCATACTGATAAATTAATTTTGTAGAAATAGAATCATAGAATCATAGAATGCTTTGGGTTGGAAGGGACCTTGAGAGATCATCGAGCCCAGCCCCCCTGCAGTAAGCAGGGATTGAACCTGCGAACTTAGCGTTATTAGCACCGTGTTCTAACCAACTGAGCATATAGAAGTTATTAAACCGAAGGAACTCTCTGAATTTTGAATTGGCCCAAAATGTGGACTTTTTTCAAATAAATCCCAGTATAATTGTAGCATTTTAAAAATCTCATTAAAACTGTTCTTAAATAAACAAGCTTTCTCCTGCAGCATTGAAAATGCAAACATTCACATGTACTGTTGAACTAATTTAAAATTTTCTTAGGGGATACGAGAGGCTCAGGTCCTGTACTCTCATTCCATTGCACAATGTCATTTAATAATCTCAGTCTGATTGTGAAACCAACTACAGAAACTTTCATCTATTAGAATAAACAAGTATAAAAATCAAAGTTCAAAACAGTGAGAAGAAAATTGGATTTTTGGAATCCCTTTGGTTTAAATAATCAAAAGCTATACTAATAAAGGCAGTACAATCATTTTCTTCGCAATACATGACATAATAATATTGAAACATGCAGATGTAATTTGTGAATGTTGTAGCTTTACACATAAACATCGAAGCTGGCTCAATCTGCTCAGATGATTTGTTTTGAATGTATTATTGCTACTGGGCCTATTTCTATTGCCGTTCCTAAGGCAGATCATCCAGCACATCTTCATTCACTAGTACCTTTCCGGAAGAATAGTTCCACTAATGAAGGGTATAAACCCTATTCCTAGATAAGGATTTTAAGGTACTTTGTTAAAATAAGAGAAACAAAAGGAAGCAGTGCAACAGAAACTCATTCATTTGTTCCTTAGTGAAAACCAGAATATGAAACAAGGGACACCAAGTCTTTACAGGCACGACCTAGATACTTGTATTTTTGGTTATGCTTATAAAGATTCTCTCAGGCACCAAATTCCTTCCTAACTGCTTAGACATTCAAGTTTTCATAAAAGGGACTTATGCACTAAAGTAGCTTTCTCATGCATGACTGTCTCAGGCTAGCTACCCTTTGGATGCCTTAAGCATCTCGAAACTCACTCTGTTAGCTGGCCACCTAACCATTAAGCATCATGGCACTACATATCATGACATCAAAACTCTTACACAACTTTTGAAGCAGGTCTGTGAAATGCAAGTGGGAAAGCTACAGCTGAGAGATACAAAATCTGTTTTTTTTCTTTTTAACATAGTTAAAGTTACAAGAAAATCTGAGATACAGAGCATACAATTGCAGGGAGGCTAGACCATTGTATTTTCTTATACTTTGTTTTAGTAACAGCATAATTCTCACCAACACTGTTTTATGAGGAAGATAAAGAACTGAAGTAAAAGCCATTGAGAATTTCTACCATTTCCAAATTCCTTTTGATGTACAAGATATGTCTAAAATCTAAGCACAGGAATAAAAATCAAAGCATGGATGCCTATACATAATTGGTACCTCTTGTGCATTTACCTTCTAGGCTTTAAATACATCCAGATAGATAAAAATGAGAGTACTAGATATAATAAATAGTGATCTTTGAAAAATTGAGAAAGAATAAAGCAAGACTAAGGAATACAGTGTGTTGCCTTTGTCCATGATGTTTATTAAGGACTCTACATATACTAGTAAGCGTAGAAAACACTGTCTTGTGTAATAGCAATAAATAAGATACATGGACAGAAATAAAACCAGAACCTTGACAAAACCCTTTCCCTAATCTTTAAATATATAATTCTTCCCAAATTTAAAACGTATCTCTCTGTATCTAATCCACAGAAGGCACACTGCAAAGGCAGCCAACATACTGTGGTAGATTGACCCTGGCTGGATGCCAGGTGCCCACCAAAGTTGCTCCATCAGTCCCCCTCCTCAGCTGGACAGGACAGGGGAGAGAAAATATAATGAAAGGCTCCTGGGTCGAGATAAGAGCAGGAAGAGATCATTCACCAGTTACTGTCACAGGCAAAACAGACTCGACTTGGGGAAATTAGTTTAATTTATTACAAATCAAATCAGAGTAAGGTAATGAGACATAATAACTAAATCTTAAAACACGTTCCCTCCACCCCTCCCTTCTCCCTGGGCTTAACTTCACTCCCGATTTTCTCTGCCTCCTCCCCCCGAGCAGCACAGGGGGACAGGGAATGGGGCTTGTGGTCAGTTCATCACACATTGTCTCTGCCACTCCTTCCTCCTCAGGGGAGGACTCCTCACACTCTTCCCCTGCTCCAGCGTGGGGTCCCTCCCATGGGAGACAGTCCTCCACAAGCTGCTCCAATGTGCGCCCTTCCCACAGGCTGCAGCTCTTCACAAACTGCTCCAACATGTGTCCCTTCCACAGGGTGCAGTCTTTCTGCAGGCAGACTGCTCCAGTGTGGGTCCCCCACGGGGTCACAAGTCCTGCCAGCAAACCTGCTCCAGCCTGGGCTCCTCTGTCTATAGGGCCACAGGTCCTGCCAGGAGCCTGCTCCAGTGCGGGCTTCCCACGGGGTCACAGCCTCCTTTGGGCATCCACATGCTCCGGCATGGAGTCCTCCAAGGGCTGCAGGTGGATATCTGCTCCACCGTGGACCTCCATGAGCTCCAGGGGGACAGCCTGCCTCACCATGGTCTTCACCATGGGTGGCAGGGGAATCTCTGCTCTGGCACCTGGAGCACCTCCTCCCCCTCCTTCTTCACTGACCTTGGTGTCTGCAGGGTTGTTCCCCTCACACATTTTCACTCCTCTCTCCGGCTGCAGTTGCACAGGTTGGTTTTTTTTCCCCCTTCTTAAATGTGTTATCACAGAGGAGCTACCACTGTCACTGATGGGCTCGGCCTTGGCCACTGAGGGTCCGTCTTGGAGGCGGCTGGCATTTGCTCTTTTGGACATAGGGGTAGTGTCTAGCAGCTTCTCACAGAAGCCACCCCTGTAGCCCCCCCCACTACCAAAACCTTGCCACACAAACCCAATACACATACAGTGTCCACAAGTTTTAAGAACATTACCAAATACTATGACTAAACTTGTGATTTTTGGGAATATGAATCCCAAATATGAAAATGAAACCACAAACAAAACAACAGTAACTGTAGCTCCAGCAGGGCACTCTTCATCACTTTCCCTTGGATATGATTTCATTCAATACACTTTACTCATAAGAGAAGAAATAATTGTGATTTTCATTTGTCTATTCAAAATATTTATAATTTTTAAAGAACATGATAACTTAGGGAAAAAAACCAAACCCAACATCAATTGTTTTAAAAAAGTCCAACAGGACTTTATTTGCTGTGGGGGTCTTTCAGATGATGCTGGAAGATGATGCACTAAAGAATCCTTGACATCCATCTATGACCAGCCCCAGACTCTTTGTGTAAAATTTCTGCTATATGAAATGGAAAGCGTTGCACCATTTTATGACTAATGGACTCAGAGGTCATTTTCAGTGGTAAAATCACTGAAAGTCATAACAACAAAATCCACAGATTACTTATTACTTTTAGGATGAGGGAGCTCTACCTCTATTTATTTTAGCACAGCATATTGAAGCTGTGACCATTTTAGGTGTGTTTATCATCTTGACAATGTACCTAAGAAGTAAGGAAGTTTTGTTTGTCCCGTTTTAAGATGGTGACCACTGGTTGCCACAAGAAGGCCAGCACTAGAGAAGCTTGAGCCAAATATTCTGTTACACAACATTTTAATCATTGGCAAACCTGGTGGCAAATACTGAGCTAATAACACTAATCCTATAAAGTAGGTGTGGGGCTAATGAAGCTGTATAAATTGCTACTTCTTTAGGTCCTAAATACATATTTTACTAGATTCCATTCTATTTGGTAGGAGGCTGTTGAAGTTATTCATGTAGCACTGTTTGGCCATCTGCAATGAAACTAGAAACAAGTAGCAGGAAGACTTCAGTTTTCATTAAGCTATGGCAGAGAATTTGGCCCAAAGCCAGCTTTCTGTTCCAGCTTTAGATTTGGCCCACTGTGAACATCTGCAAACCAAACTTGCATAGCTTGCACAATTCAGCATTTAATAATTAAGTATTAAATTTAGCTACTTAATACTTGACAGATTTGTGCACAGAAAATGAAAACTAAGCTTACTGAGCCAGAATAGCCAAAAAGACAATAGAAGAAAACATGTACTGTTTTGCATATGACATAGTTTATTGTGCTTTTCACATGTACAGCTACAAATAATGAAAATAATTAAGAGGGAAGGGACATTCTCATCAAAACTATTCTACAGTCAATGTTTATACAGACTATGTATATGTGTGGAATATACGATATTTTTGAGAAAAAGAGTAGAACATTGAAAAAAATGCTATGCTAGGAAAGCTCTGGGGAACTCAAAACAGCATAGATCACTGCTTCCTCAGCTATTTTATTAGGAGTAGGACATACTGTGAATACAGAGTTTTAGCTGTGGAATTTAAAATCTCTGAAATCCCTGGTAGCCACTGTTACTATTGCCTACAGTGGGGCAGAAGTAACTGCTGATCATTTTTGCAAATCCAGCTTAAATAAGGCCTGGAATACATAGGTCCAACCTAGCCTCGTTATCCTTAACACGCCAGTCATCCTTTTCATTATGCTTGTCTACACACCACTACAATCAAAAATGAAAATGTATTAGGCTGTTTTTAATGACCAGGGCCTCCCACACATGCAAAAAATAAACATTATTTAAACAGCATACACAGAGATAGGGAAAGGAACAGATAATATTACCCCTCTTTCTCTCCTTCCTTATAAGTAAAAGAAAAAATTTCTGTGTCCAGTAATGTACCAAGTTTAACACTATCCTTGTGAACAATACTTTACTTTCCTTGTTCCATGTGATACTGAGAACTGAGTATATTGTTGCATGGAGAATTAGAAATGCAATATATTTAGTATTTCTTGTACAAATAGGTTAGCACATACAGTTTTGCTGTAATTACACCATTAAGTGTAATAGCTTGTTACTACACTAACAGTTGATGGTCTCACATATGAGACAGATTTTTATGTTCTTACATAAGAATTAGACTTACGACTTCTTAATAAACTCATTTTGAAATTTGTTTAAATGGGGTACATAAAATGACTCTGCTCATGGGAAAAGACTGCTGCGTATCCCTGATACTGCTTCAGTCTAGAACTGTTAGAGCATCTGCCTTTGTGGATGGTTTACAGCTGTGTTAGAGCTCAAAACTGCAGGATTAAAAGCCCAGCATTGGAGTTTTCACACAAAGTTGAGAATCATAAAGTTTTAGGCATAGTAGCCTTAAAACAAACAAACAAACAAATCCCAACAGTTTGTATACTGTTCTGGTAAATGTTTTTACATATGGACATTTTCTGTAAATAAATAGATATGTGAATAGAGTACTACACACTAGAATTGTTTGAGATTAGTTGGTGATTTTTAACAGGGTGTTTCTTCAGAAAGGAAAAATAAGAAAATTCTTCCATATATTTATATATCTTATCATGAACTAACTGTTTCTGCTTATGTTAGATGCATTCCTTCTCCCTTTCTTTTGCTAACCACTCTCTGGAAAAGAGTACAGTACTGCTTTATTTTTAGTAGAAAGTTAAAACATTTAATACTTATTTTCACATGAAAGAAAGTATTTATTTGTATTAAGATGCCCCTAGGTACATAGAACTTTTAAGCCTTTGGTTCAACCCCGTGTTTAACAACAGTGAATTGGAAATACCTGAGACTAACCTTTTGTTTGATATTTTTCTTTAAATTGCATTCAGTTAAACTGGAACAAGAATGAAAATCTATGTCACTTTCCATGAGAAAGAAAAGTGAGCAATAAAAATAAGCAGGAAATACAGCTTCTACTTATCTATTTTGTTATTATATATTCATAAAACGTATAAAGTTTATTTTTTATATATATGTTTCGAAGAAATGTTCATTTAAGAGTATTACCCAAACAGCCGGTTTTCTTTTTCCCTTAACTTTACTAGACCTGTTGTTAATATATCAAAATCAATGAAACTTTTCAACTCACCAATTAACTATTTCTTATAATGTCTTCATTTCACAGATAGTAGTATGTCTCTTCTTTCTCTACAGCCCTACTTTTCTAATTCATTAAGTAAATTCAAGAATGAACATTATGCCCAGTTATAATGCTAATAACCAGAGCTTCTGACTGTCATCTTTTCTCTTTTCCTGATCTTATGAAAAATTGAGATCTGAAAATGAAATTACCACTTGCTTGTAAAAGACATATTTTGTATTTTCATTTTTGTTTTGGGACATTGAGATATTGTCTGACTTTTAATTACAGATTGCACAATAAAAAAAATGTAGCATGTCCTCAAGGCTAAAATGCCATTTTGGATTGAATCATCCATCTTGCATTTAATTTTCACTTCTGACACAAGCCACAGCTTTTGTCAGGAAGCATTTTTGTTTGGATGTTAGCTTTTTATATATTGTGAGAGAAAGCTGTCTGATGCATTCCCTTAACCCAACAACATAGTCAGAAGCATTCACAACCATTGTGAAATGACTCAAGAGATCAGCTATTTAGAATGCATGAAGATCACACTAGAGGTTTCAAGAGTCTTTTTTAAGCTCCTTTCTTCCTAAGAAATCTTTCCTTCCAGAGATCTGTCACTGGATACACAGGGAACTATTAGGAAACTAGAAACAGAAATTGCCACATTAGATCAGTACAATGTTTCTAACAGTAACTCGTATAAGACATTTGAGAATAACTGAAAACACAACAAATACGCAACCTACATTACGTGGGTACAAGAAACTTCATTCTTGCTGCATAGGCACATTACTTACTGCTGTTCTGCAACATCACCAAAGGTAAGTATTTTGCAATTTGCAATGCATTTCAAAATAAGGGAGTATTGAAAAAAACACTATTGAAGAGCAACACTGAAGAACATTAGCAGTTCTTTGCTACTGCTCAGTGAAGAGTTAGCCTTAAATATGCTTAAAAGATAACAATGAATCCACAGGATGACTGCATACCCTACAAGATGCCTGAAGCCTGGGCACATTTCATCTTCTACAGGGTACATGATGTTGGGTTGCTCTAGGAAGTAGCCCAATAAACTGTCCTCTTGTCAACCATAAGATGTGTCTCCAAGAGAGTATGGGATAAAAGGTCTTAGGCTTAGCTCCTCTACAGTGGAATCAGTACTATAGAGCTGGAGAGAGACTTTTTACCAGGGCCTGTAGTGGTAGGACAACGGGTAATGGTTTTAAACTGAAGAAGCATAGATTTGATTACATACAAGGAGGAAATTCTTTACGATGAAGGTGGTGAGACACAGAACAGGTTGCCCAAAGTAGTTGTGGATGCCCTATTCCTTGAAAGTATTCAAAGTCAGGTTGGATGGGGCTTTGAGCAACCTGATGTAGTAAAAGATGTCCCTGTCCACAGCAGGGGGGTTAGAACTAGATGACCTTTAAGGGTCCCTTCCAACCAAAACCATTCTATTGTTCTATGATTCTACACTTCAGCCTGCACAAAGGAATAATGTGGACTCCACCTTTAAACTTGACCTTTTTTTTTCTACCTGGGGTTTTCACCACATCTACTGAATGACTGAAAATTAGAATGGGATTTAACATGGACTGATGCTTGAATTTAAAATACAACATATAAATACACTACAAAATATAAAAAAACAGATATATAAAGAATAACTAGATAGGCACTGTGATTTGTCTTTTGCCATACAGGAAACCTGCAGAAGAACAAATGCCAAATTTAGATCCTAGCAACTGGGTCCACCTCACCCTGAATGAGGAAGACACGCAATGAGGAAGACCTAAACCACTTTCCCCTCACCCCTTTTTTTAAGTTACTAACATTGTATTACCAAAATAACCCTGCATTGCTAAGTTTTTGGCATCTTCAAGGGACAGAACTTCATAATGCAAATGGACAGTCAACAACTTCACCAAATCCTCCAAAAAAGAGAGCTGTCAAGAAGCCATTTCACCAGAGCTGGGAAACTCGCAGGTCCTGATGTGGTGCCACAGAAGGAAACTTCAGGCCCTTCACTTGCTAAATGAACATATTTGGCCTTGCTGATATGCTTGCAAAAGCTTTGAAGATGGAAAACTGTCATCTATATTTTCTCCTGAATGTTAGTTTACATTGTTT
This sequence comes from Pelecanus crispus, assembly GCF_030463565.1. Classification (NCBI taxonomy): domain Eukaryota; kingdom Metazoa; phylum Chordata; class Aves; order Pelecaniformes; family Pelecanidae; genus Pelecanus; species Pelecanus crispus. Next base: position 129,377,584 of record NC_134644.1, on the reverse strand, counting down.
ATGCAGAGCTGAGCTCTTCTATTTCAAACACTGAATAAATAGATCTTGGTCAATTCCTTTGACTTCATTTGGCTTCAAATGATTTGGGGCTATTATAGGAATTCTTTTTTTAAAATTATTATTATTTTCAGCAATGCAATCTACAGGGGATACACTGTTCTCCTTTTTGAAGCACGATGTGTTTTACTTCAGTCCTGTACACCTTTAAGGAAGAATGTTTAGATCCTAACCCAAAACCCAATGAGTCAGTGGAAATAATGTAGTTCCCCCTGATCAATGTATCTCAAATGGACATACAAAATTCTTCCTACAGTAGAGGCTAAACATGAGGAAACTGAATGCCAGTTATTTTACAGTGCAACTGAGACTCTAAGTGAAGATTAAAATGATAATAGATGCAATAATGCATTTTAAGTGGTATTCAATAGCAGCGTATTAATAGTGCCTATATGCTAATTCTGAAAAGAAACACCGACTAGCCTACTAAAAACCAGAAACATCACTTAATACTACAAGGAAAACACAAAGACACATATAATCTTTATAATGTCTGACAGATCAGTTCAGATGGTTAGAGTATGGTGATGGGAGACAATATGAAAAATATGAAACATTTTTTCACAGTCATCTAACATATCTGCATAGATATTGATCATTAAAATCTTAAATATTACATAAGAGAGCATATGGCACAAATGGCCCACTGACTTTGTTAAAAATAATGAAAGCAGGGTCAGGAAACAGAAATATTCTTAATCGTTAAGAAAGAAAAAAAAAGGTGAATGCATAAAGACATGCACCTGCACCTCTACACATGCTTTTTTAAAATTTTATTATTAATTTATGCCTACATGTGAGCCTAAGTGTAGGTATGGGAGAGAGTAGTCACTCATCCTCTCTCTGCAAGTGATCAATCTTTTTTCTTTTTAAATGAAGGATAGGATGCCAACTTGGAGCATTTATGCTAAGTTAATATTGATGGCCAATGCACATTGTATAGTTAAGCAGATTAACAAAACTAGAAGAAGAATGCTATTAAGGTTTCAGAACCATTCCTCAAAAATGCGGAAGTGTTAGAGCTGAGACTGCTTGCATTATCACAATACAGTCTTTTGCAAAAGCTTTGTGATACAGCTTTTAATTACATAGTTACATACTTATTTTTTCAAGATCAGTTTTTGAGGAATAGAAGACAAAGTCTTAACATAGGAAATGTCAGTCTTCCACAGCAACAGTGATGTTGCTAGCCGTGCTTATAAATAAAAGGATATTAAAATTCAGCAGAATATGTAACTAGTAACGAGCAGCCTACTGGTGAAATTTAATGTGTGCTTTTTTCCACTCACCTGCAAGGACTCAAGTCAAGGACTCAGTCAAGAAGACTGAATGGGCAAATAGAAAGAAAATTCAAATTGCAGTGAATGAAATACATATCAAAAATAATATCCAAAACTTCAACTACTGGTTGTGTCCTTTTTTCAAACAACTTCCCTGCGCAAAACAATTCAAAACAATGCAAAACTCTAAATATGTTTAAAAAGTTCTAGCATATGTTATAATTCTCACACTTACATATGTACTATATCATTAAACAATTAAAAATGTTTGTCTAGGAGGTAAAATAAAATGCATTTAAATTGCAGGAATTGTCCATCAGCAAACCACAACTTTTCAGCTATGCTGTAATACAAGAAAGGAAAGATATTTTGGCAAGAACCCATGCTGAACCGTAAATACATACACTTCTAGCAGCAGGCTATCTGATGATACGTAATTAATCTTTGATTAATGACTTTAATTTAGACACTACAATTATTTTTGCAAAGACTGTAACAAGCAGAAAGAGTTACACAAGATTTTTTCAGTGTAAATTGCAATAATTCTACTTAAATCAGGCTTGGGTTTATTCTCTTTTAACCTCTCCTTTATCCAACCCTGACTAATTTGTAAGTGCAGATGGAGTTTGGTTTTATTTTTATCTTTCCTATGTTTGAATTTTTATTCATGTTTCAAGTTAACTTCTGCCTTTATTCTTGCAATTTGTTTTGTTATGGCACTCCTGAATCTTGTTTAGCCTTGCAGAACTTAAGAATCTGAAGCTCAAAGCAGATAATTAAATTTGGTCTCAGACACTATCTCAACTTTTCTGCACTGTGAAAGGTTTAGACAGACTACTGTACAAATTGTACCAGTAACTGAACAGCTGAGTGCTATATAGTGCAATTTAAATGTCCACCTACATAGCAACAGATAATTAAAACATTTGCAGTAAAAAACTTCCCTAGTATGCATTTTATATATCTGAAACCATTGGATTTATAGCAACTCTTTTTACAGATTGCCTTTTTATATTTTGGCTGTGGTTCTTTGACGAATATGTCCATTTCATTAGCAGCTACGCATCAATACCTGAATCCACTTCAAAATTGTTGTCCTAACAGTATATGCTGCCAGAGGGATTTATTTTGCCTTGCCTCACAGATGACACTCATTCACTCACTCTCATCGCTGTTTCTGTCTTTTCTCTATTATGTTCCATTTGTGAAGTTTCATGCAGCTTTTGAGAAGCACCGGTTGCTGCTTTTCCTCTTGGAGTCACTAATTCTTTGCAGCACTTTCCAGTAAAGCACTTAAAATTCTTTTGCACATTCTTTTTCTCTTCCTGGAAGCTGGAAAATTCAGGTCATCTTTCTGGGGTTTCTGGACAGCTAGTTCAAATAGCAACAAAAGTTGCTCACTCTCAAAGTCTAACAGGCAAGGTCCTAACAACTGTATAGTTTGTTTCAGCAAATTCATTCTCAAGCTTTTCTGTATAGTATGTGTGTTGTGAGAACAAAATATTCAAAATTAATCAAATTAGAACATATTCACTGTCCAGCATCCATGAACACATTTCTGTCCAGAAACCTTGGTTGGTAATGTGGTAAACTGACAGTGGGAAAAACAAGTTAAGTATTGTCAATATCACTTCCAAACTTCTGTTGATTTTTCAGTATTAAAATTAACCTAGGGAGAAAGTGACAACTACTGCACTGTTGTAACGATTTTCAATTTTATTGAAAAAATAAAATTGAAACAACACTCATAATACATTTTCTCAGAAGACATACCTTCTTCTGTTAATTAAACTACCTGAATACAAGAAATAGAACCAAAATACAAAGTATTCACCAGCATGGCCACAATCACTTGCTCCAACTATTAATGTGTGGCAACAGGGTATCACAGTTTGTGTATTTATAATTGCTTGGCTTTTAAGAGTTAATGCAAGTATGAAAGCACTCCTTGATGAGATTTGTTAAGCCCACTGAAGTTCTGCGTAGGTCACTGTTTGCTAATGGAGCTCATTTTCACTTCAGTCCTTGAATAGGATTTAGTTTTCTTTAATTGCAAATGAATTTGGGGTGGACTATAAAGTAACCGCCCCATTTCACACATAAGCACTTCTTCCCTTGCCAGACTTGTTGGCCTGGTCTAGACATAAGGGTCATGATAAAGCTCGTCATCTAGATAACATTTTCAGTGTCTTTTTTTTCTATGACTTTAGCACAGAATATGTCAAGTTTGGCACATTAGCTACAGGAAACCTTAACTGACTTTTCAGAAGACAGCAGTCTCACAGTTTTTCTTGATTGCTTTACTTTAATTTTCAAATCAGAGTTTGTCTAATTAAAAAATGAAAAACAATGTTTCCAACCTTTTCCACTCCAAAATGTCATTGTTTTAACCATCTTATTTGCCTGCACCTCTCATTTTCTCATGCTTCTCATGCTCTGCAGCTGTTGATAGCTCTCATTTTCCTCCTTCACTGGTTTTTAACAGTTCAGTAAGCATAAATTCTGCAGCTTGTTAATCCTGGGAATCATTTTCCTCCAGCTCACTGTCTTGTTACAGTGCTATATCTTTACTTGGCTCCTGCCTTGCAATCTGAATTTCTTCCAAGGCTGCTGCTTTATGAAAATTTTTAGTTTTGTGTATTCTTTTTAGTTGGGCAGCTAACTGGCCAACTCCAAGCAACTTCTAGCTTACGCACTAGAGGTTCTTTTGTTCAGTCCAGTCAAATCAGGAGCTTAGCATAAGCCCAAAAGCTGTGAGTTTAGAACGAGATTTTAGGTGAAAACTTAGTACATAAGAAGAGAGCTCTGCTAAAGACATAAGAGGCAAATCAAAAGGAATGAACCAAGTGGGAAATACAGACAAAGACAGCATCATTAAGGAGATAAAGTGGAACAAAGCATGAGACCCCTGAGGAACAGGGAAGGACTAAGATGTCAGTAGAAAAATTTTCTGCTTAAATAGCTCAGAAATTATTCTATAAACTTTGCTTCAGAAAACTTTAACCCCAAAGGCTTCAATTATTTTATTGATTCAAAGGAATCTATATTACCTTGTAATATGATATTTAGTTTGCAGTTTTTTCTGTCATTGGGCACTAGCTGCTACAGAGTACGTAGAAAGGATCAGTTACTAGGCATTGGCAGTAGTCTTTTCTAAGAGCAGAAATTATTGTTTACCTCAGGATAGCTATCATTTATTTGATTGGCATCATCAACTGATAGAACCAAACTTTTTACCTTTTTTTCCCCTACCCCTGTATCCCAAAAGGTCCCCTTATATTTTCGTCCTTCCCTACATACCACATACCTACACATCGACTACTTCAATATATATAATTATGTCACAGACATAAAAGAAATGCAAAGTCCAAGTACTTAGCCATCAAGTCCTTTCTAACCTATTAGAGTTAAAAAAAACCAAACCCAAACAAAACTAAACCAACCAACCAAAAAAAAAAAAAAAACCCACAAAGCAAAACTCAACAAAACAAACACACAAACAAACCCCCCCATAAATAAAACACTGTATAGGCACAACATTAGGATTCAATGCCTGGCAGGCAGTCACTTATTGGACTAGCCCAATTTTCCATCTGAGCTCCATTACTACATACAGGTTTCCGGTGATTTATTTTGTTAGTCTTTCTTAAGATTAAAGATGGATGGCATGGAAACAAGCATAACCACCAGGGCCTTTCCACACGGAGTCCTATAGTGCAGGAATGGCCTTTTTAGCTGATCACATACAACTTCCAGATTAACATGGCAAAGGCTCATGTTGGCATAAAGACAAGGTCCAACAGCATTGAGGACTGTAGTTTCTTACAGTCTACTCTTGGGATCCAGCAGCTCAATTAAATGTTGAAAAAATCATTATGACTAAACTTGCAACAAAACTTATGAAGTTGTCACAAAACGTATAGCTCTGGTTTTCCTAGTATAGAAAAATGCTTGAAAGATCTGTGTAACAAAAATTACAGGTATGATATTTATACCTCTGTCTTTGCCTGTCGTGGTTTAGCCCCAGCCAGCAACTAAGCACCACGCAGCCGCTCGCTCACTCCCCCTACCCCGGTGGGATGGGGGAGAGAATCGGAGGAGTAAGAGTGAGAAAAACTCCTGGGTTGAGATAAGAACAGTTTAATAATTGAAATAAAGTAAAATAGTAATGATAATAGTAACAGTATAATAATGATAATAATAATAACAATATACAAAGCAAGTGATGCACAATGCAATTGCTCACCACCCGCTGACCAATACCCAGACAGTTCCTGAGCAGCGATCGCTGCTCCCTGGCCAACCCCCCCCAGTTTATATACTGAGCATGACATCATGTGGTATGGAATAGCCCTTTGGTCAGTTTGGATCAACTCTTCTGGCTGTGTCCCCTCCCAGCTTCTTGTGCGCCTGGCAGAGCATGGGAAGCTGAAAAGTCCTTGACTAGCATAAGCAGTACTCAGCAACAACTAAAAACATCAGCGTATTATCAACATTCTTCTCCTACTAAATCCAAAACACAGCACTATGCCTGCTACTAGGAAGAAAATTAACTCTATCCCAGCCGAAACCAGGACATTGCCACTATGTCTGAGCAATGTTATATATAACCATTTCTCATACATTTTTTCTTGCCTTGACTGGTGAGACAGACACAGATTGGAAGCCCTTAGTTCAGGAGATGCATTACAGCAGGGCAGAAACATAATGGTCACAGAGGGCTTTACATTTTCACTTTCCTCAAAGCACTTTTTTTTCTTTTTCAAGGTAACTATTACCAACAACATTCTTCCTCCTCACACTTTACTAACATAAGGCTTCCTGAAGTAAGAAGCTGAGATCTGTAAAACCTCCCAATAGTATAAAAGAAATATTTCATCCTCCTTCCTTATCAATAATAATAGTAATAGTATGCTTATTTTATCCTTTATCTATTTACTTTTATCCTTAATAGTATCTTTCATTATCTGAATACTCACATTTCAGCCTTTTTCTTTCAGCTTTTGCAGTATTCTACCCCAAGAGCTACCAGTCTTCAAACTCCATCAGATATGTCTATTCACCTCCAACATCTTTTCCTTTCACACGGAATGTAATACTTTAATTTGACCCATTTGCCTTGCAACTAATCTTCCTGAGTTTTGCTTCTCTGCTGTGATTATGGCTACCATTCTCCTTCTACCTCCTAACAATTAATTTTAATTAAATTAATCAGAATCTGGACCTGAAAACTACAGTAGTCTTAGTACTGAAGGATATTTGAGAGGAAAACAGGAATTCTTGATTTGCTCCATAGTCATGTGCTGACCTTTTAGGTTCTTTTTCAAATAAAATCATGGCTTAAAGTATTTCTCCTTAAAAACTTGTCTCTATCATAACCTTAGATACAACCATAGAATCATAGAATCATAGAACAGTTTGCGTTGGAAGGGACCTTTAAAGGTCATCTAGCCCAAGCCCCCTGTAATGAGCAGGGACATCTTCAACTAGATCAGGTTGCTCAGATCCCATCATAATCGTAAGTAAAACAAAACTACTACTAAATACACAGTAAGTACCAATAGAAACTAAAAGACCAGTCCTGCAGTCACTGTAGGTGAAAATTTCTAAGGCTGGAGAGGAGTCCAACCTGAAAGGCAAGATCCTTTACCTCAGCTGGAAACAACAGCTGGTAGGAGTGAATTGCACAGGTAATCGGGCACTACTGACAAGTACTGAGTATAGCAAAACTCTACCATGCTTTAATATTTAACAAGTATAACTGTTAAATTAAATTCCATTGTACTGCAGATGGAATAGTCAAATATTTTACATTTTAGTGGTTAAAAGTTTCTAACACTTATTTTAAAAGACATGCTTTTGACTTAAACTCTCCATCTTCTGTATCAGATGCACTTAAGAAGGCACATTGGCGGTATTGCATGTTTCCTCATATCACTATTTTATAGTACTCCTTTTATGATTTTTCCACACCCAATTTTATGATTTTAATTATTTCTTCATAATGAATATTTCTTTATATAAAATTTAGCTAGAAAGGTTACAAATGCCTTAATATACTACTAAATATTATAGTGTTATGCCATCTATATAAAAAAGCTTGGACAAAAAGAAAAAAGTCAGATGAATGTTAATTTAAAAGCATAATTGAATATTCAATGTATGGGGCATGATTTATCAAACTAGGACTCTCATGAAGACTGAGAGAACCTCAGAGGCTGAGAGCGACCATTAAGAATGCCCCATGGTCTGACATGGAAAACAATATGGTGTGCCTAAATGTGAGACGTCAAAAAGAGAAGATAGCTCCTGCAACAGGTGGTGCTGTAAGAATTATCCTTAAGGACTGGTAACACAACTGAAAAAGAAGCCAAGAGGTGCATGGCATGTATTTTTTGTTCATTTTTACAACTACCTCAGGTCATAACCATTACAACCTTTAAAATTAAAATTTCCAGAAAACATTAGTAAACATGACAAAATTGTAAACAAACAGCACAAAAACTGTAGCTTAGGTAAAGCTGACAGTCTTAGGACTGGCCTTACATGGAAAAGACACCAAGGGGCCATCCTGTAATGATGAGAAATACAAGAAAAATCCTTTTCTGGAAAAAAGATAGTACACAATGTTATGTTGGAGAAACAGACCCAACAGTCCTCCATTTCTTTAAATTAATCCTTCCACTCACAGATATTTCAGGCTTTCTGGATAGAATCTCAGCCAACAGACTTCCATTAATAGCTAAACCTCTTTTAGACACTGAAGCAGCAGCACCACAGATACGACTGAGATTCAAAATTTAGAATGCTGTCTACAGCCATAATTAACTGCAAAAGTTGGATGATGTCCAGAGCTGCAGTCCTCAGCTTAAAAGCCTGCCTATAAGAGAAGGAGCTATATTAAATCCAAGTTAACCTAGAATACCATTTTAATGCAGAGCATTCTGCACTCATTTTAACACACAGAATACTGCAGACAAAAAAAGGAGTAGGTTTTCTTGGATATTCCTTGGTTATTTCTATTGGAAAGTTTCAGCTATAAAAAATTGCATTCTTCCTAAGAGTGAAAGTGAGGAAAGAAAATTATTTCCCCCATGCTAAAAATACTTTCTTAGAAACTGAGATCTTGCATCATAACATCCAGAAACACAGGGAATTAAGCAGGAAATTGGCTTTTATATCAGAAATACTTCTTCAGGCATTTCCATAGAAAATGGACCTAATTAGGTAGGGTACAGGCCTTCAATTTATTTTAGCAGACATGCACTGCACACAGACTTGTAAAACTTTGACTGCTAAAATCTTTGAAGATTTCAGCTCTATGGCACATGGCAAATCTGTTAACATCTTTTTCATGTTGCTAGACTTTCTTTGTACCTGAGAATGGCATCCTATGGCTATAAGAATTGTTAGATTTGTCGCTAGAATTATTTCTTAAGGGTTCTTGATCCACTGCAGTGTTACATACATATATATTTAAAGGCTCTTCCCTCTTATACTCATTCTGCTGCTGCCCAAAGTGCTTGGAATAAGAGATGTGATCTAGGCAGGTGATGATAGCAAAAGATGGAACAAAATAGCAGTGAAGAACAGACAAAAAAAGTCTGTAACCAATTGAGGATATGCCTCAACAGGCTTAAAATCAGCCAGTGTTGACTCTTCATGGTCCTATGCCATCTAGAAACAGGCTGCAAAGTCAATGGGAAAAGTATGCCTCTGTTCTTGACCAGAGGCAAGTCTCTGTCGAGAAAAAAAAAAAGGCTTTCACCTGTTCCAGTGATAGTACTAACCTTCAGGCACTGAGGGTTGTGCTGTGAATTATTTGAAGTGTCTAAATGAAAATACTTACACCAAAGTGGGAATAGGAATGTTTGATTCAATTTCAAATTTTTCAGCTTCTTCAGAGAAAAAAAAACCACAAAACCCCAAAATGCGCTAGAAATAAAGCACATTAAATCCACATTTAAAAAAAAACCCAAAACCCAAAAAACCCAACCATATAAAAAGCACATAAATTACAATTGCAGTCAAATATTCCAGAGTCAGTGAACAGTAGCACTGAGTCACCCACAACACATTACTTCAAGTTCCTGGTATACATATATTAATGTGTGTTTAATTGTGTGTTTTCATATACCATTTTCTTCCCACAGAACCTCTGCTTCACTTGCTGCACTGGCCACACTGTCCCCTCAGGACGAATTTCTCAGTCACAGCTGAGCATCGCAAGGCAGAAATGGGCAGTGCTGTAGTTAAGTCAGTTATACGCTCCTCTGAAATACTGGACTTTTTTCTTGACACAACCATGCAGTCCCTGCACGGTGATGGACAAGAAACGTAAATCACAGGTGACACCTGCAGCTTCGATATGTTTCTAGTATTCTTATAATATTCTCATAAAATGATTCAACCCCTGGGATCCTGCAAGTGCTTTGTTTACTCAACTAGTGATGGAGGCGTGTTTTGAACAAATAATGTATTACAGCATGCAAAATAGTCTAAAACAATGAGCTGACAACTTTGCTAATTTTGGCCTTAATCTTTTTCTGTGTGAATTTTACATGTACATAAAGGGGAAAATACATAATAGGTATGTTATAAAAAGAAATCTGTTAATAAAATAAAGCACCCTGAAACTATCACAGAAGAAAACAGCTAATTACAATATCCTGGAAAAAGGAATCTTGCTGGTTCAAAATAAATATGGCACACTGACACTACGTAAAAAGGATATGTTGCATTACTATACCTTTTGTCAGTACTGTCTACCTTATGTGAGGTGCTTTGTTTTTTAATAGATCATCGTGCAATTACAAATTTTATCCACCCAAATGTGGATCAGAAATTGCATTAAGGTTGCACACAGAATCTTACTGCTGCCACTTCTTAACTTCTCAGGCTCTGGCTTTCTTACGTTAGTATTTTAAACACATTTCTATGTCACATTATCTACATATGTAATTATTCATTCAAAGCATGGCATATATTATAGAATTTAGCAATATCCATAATTCACAGAGAGAAATCAGCTGTTCAAGGGAATCCTCCTAAACAAAAGAAATTTGTCAGAAGAAAGATTACAGAATGATGCTTGTAATCAGAACTGACATGTTTGGGGTCATGCATCACTATCCCAAAAGTCAGGAAAGAATAGCTTCAAAATGCAAGCTAAGTGCATAAGCATTTACAACAACAAGGAAAAATGCATCTCTACAGAAAATTGTGGGTGTATTGGACATAAGCTTTTCTTGTTCTTGTGGATTTTCTGCTCCTTTGGAAGACCATTTCTGTACACAAGATGCATCCATTAACTACCACTGTCATTTAATTACTTCATATATAGAGCTTTTTTCCTTGTGCATATGCAAGATTATTGATTTCTTTTACTGCCCATTAGTGTATCGCTGATACTTTTTTGTAATTAGAATAATTCAAAGGACATTATGTCAGCCAACTAGGCGACTCATGCAGAGCCCAGTCTTTTGCTGTGCATCAATATGCATAGTTTTCTGTAACTTTAGGAGTGCTTGATTATGATTCTCAACATATTCAATCAGAAGGGGTTCTGAAGAGATTTTCAATTCAATTATGCATGTCTCATTATCATACTTTTAGTGAAGCGGAAAGTACATTACAAGGTGAGAGCCAAAAATGATGAGGTGAAAAGCACAAAGCGTAAGTATCTTAGAAGGATTTCTAAATTTGTCTGAAATAATATTCATTTATAATAATATTAATCATCCTTTCTATAACACTGCATTTTTACATGACACTTTACAATCAGCTCTTCAGATCATCTTTCACAAGATCAGGTACAGCATAAAGCTTCAATAAAGAAAGCACACAGTTATCACTGGGGAGGCAAACAAATTAAAAAGTGTCCTGTGATGCAGTGGGATTTAAGGAGAGATGCTTTTCTAAGGTTGAAAATAGGTGTTCAGAAAACAGGAAAGCCCTTTGCCCAAGAGGAAATGGGGCACTGTTAGGAAAGACAGAATTGATTGAGATGAAACCTTAGGCTAACAGAGGGAGCTAAAGTAAGAGTGCAGCAACATATAATTAGGAGATATTTGGAGCGTGACACTGAGGTCAGAAGATCAGAAAGTGCAGCATGGTTTGGAAGGGGAAGAGCAGAAACTTGACTCTGAAGGTAAAAGCCAGAACACAAAAGGATTTAAAGAAAGAAATGATGGGGTTAGAAGAACATGACTTTCAATAGCGGTATTTTTGTTAGACTGGTGAGCTGAAACTCTCAGAATGGATAGATGAGCAGAGAAGAAAGACAAGATGGATAGATATGAAGGGACTAGCTGAAAAAGCAGTTTTAAAAAAAAAAAAATTAAGAACTACAACCAGGAAAGAAGTGGACAGTTGATAAGCTTAAGAAGGAAAAAACTGGATGAGGAATGAGAATGTTGTACTGTGAAAGATGCTTGCGACAGCAGAAAAGGCATAAGGAAATAACAGAGAAATCTGTGTTTAACAGTAAGACTGTTTTTCACAGAGCAAAATACTTGGATGCCAGATTGCAGATATCCTAGAACAGGGCTTATGGAGGAACAGTGTAGGCACCCTTTATTTACACCAGAAAAATTCAAATGCAAAGAGGCAGGATGAAGTTAGTAGGTGAACAGAAGGAAAAAAGAAAAGATTTTTTTTTATTCAGTGAAGACTGTGGATAACATACTTATAGCATAAAAAGCCAAAAAATAATATAAAAGAATATATGAAATATAAATTCTTAATATAAATATTTCTTAATATAAATAAAAAGGATAAAAATTGCAAAGTAAAGGAAGGAAAGAGAATAAGTGAGAAAGAGGAATGGCATAGTTTGAGGGCTTCTGAAGACATAATGGGTTGACAGAAAACAGATGAAATTAAAGGCTAGGGGACATAATAAAAAGTGGGGGAGGATGAAAGAATCTTTCTAGGTATCAAATTTAAACAGCAAAATTTTAAAGAAACCATTTTTATGTGAAGAAACCACATTGACGGATGGGGCTTTGAACAACCTGATCTAGTGAAAGGTGTCACTGCCCATGGCAGGGAGGCTGGACCAGGTGATCTTTAAAGGTCCTTTCCAACCCAAACTACGCTATGGTTCTATTATTATACTCCTAAACTCTAAGACGCTCCTAACAAAATTGATCTACTATCAGAAAATGGGTGTGCTGTTGAATAAGAGCCAAACACTAATTTAATGGGCGAGTGAAGATATGGCAGCAGAACATGCATTAAAAAAGCAGTGAAAGAAAGTGCTGCACAGATCTTTGGTGAAAATAATTAAGAACTATAATGCTGTATAATGTATGTTTGACAAATGTGAACTGTATAAACTAACTACAAGTGGCAGATAATTTCCTTATGGTAGAGACATATTAAAATATCTGCAACAGATTTAAGTATTAGTCTGTAGCTTTCTGAATTCTTCTCCTGAATAAATGACTGATCTTAAAGTACTTAAAGATAGCAGACACTTTTAAAAATGGTAATATTAATGAATCTTTTAAGCTTATGGACTATCAGTAATTTCAAACAAATTCAGATGTCAGAGTTTGATAGGAGTCATGATGAATCAGAACAGGCACTTACCTTCCTCACAAAAATTAATATAGCATTATAATAACACAGTTATAGAATAAATAAGCCACCTCTACTACTAGGAAAGGACATAAAGATTGCAGTGAAAATGAAAGGTGCTTGAGGAGCTTGTTTGCGTGACAGAAAACAGTGTTCTTTCCACTGTCACAGCAAGAGCAACAATGCAAAGGCTTGTGTACTTAATTATTTGCTACATATTTCTATCAGGACAAAAACTTCAATTTACTTTATCTGGTGTACTCATAGTAGAAGCAGTGCTGGAAAAACACTAATAAAACACAATATAATACAAAACCATAAAATACAATAAATCAGACCTTTAGAATGATCAGAGGGTGGGAGCAGGCTTTTAGAAATTGTTGGTGCACACAGGACAAAAAACATTACCTGTGCCTATTTCAAAGGAATTATGTCAGTTCTCAAATCTAGAGTTTTGTTCAAGAATTGTAGAAAAAATAAGTAATTTTCAAAAATCTGTGAAATCTGTACTTATTTATGTGGGAATTGCATCAATTTCTAGTGACAAACAAGTTTGACACAGACTTGTCAAAATACACCTTTGACCTGGTAGTGAATATAACTCAGTTAATAGCTGTTATATCTTTTTCACAGGAAAATATTCTTGATTCCAAATACTCCAATGTGTACATTGACACTTTGCTGGTAAAAAGAATGACTAAGTCAGTCCTCCACAGCAGCCAAAAGTGATTTCTTTATAAAGAAGTGAAATGTTAGTGTACTTCCTTAATTACCATTGACAATTTAGCAAGAACAAATATAGAATCCAATTTGCTTGTGTGTTCATCCATCTTTTTAAAACCGTTCTGTTCAGTCCCAAGAGTGTAATGGTGGATATATTTACTATATAAAATTATTTAGAACAGTGGAATTGAAAAAGTAGGGCAAAATGCTCTTCACATTGTAATTACAAGGCAATAAAAACCAAAGTGAACTTCCTCTTGTTCCTTTATAATAACAACATATTTTGGATTGGACAGTAACCCTCTATTAAAACTATGACAGCATTTCGAGGTCCATGGGTCTTTATCACTCTTGTAACTGCAAGACATGGAACTAATTTCATCTGTGTGAATCTCAATAAAGTTGCCCCAGCCTTCCTTGAAAATAAGCATTCTCAAAATGTTACTGATCTCTAGTCAGCATTTTATCCACGTTTAAAAAAAAAAAAAAAGCACTCAGAATAAAATCTAGAAAATTATAAATTAGATTTAGACCAAGAAAATGTTGTCCTTACAATATTTCAGAAATTTTTTCTCATTAAAATAAATTCCCCAAAATCTTTTTAGAATACTAAAAATGTCTCTCCAATGGGATGTCCAACAAATCAGAGGTCTAATGGTAAATAAATAAATGGTGAAAGTATGTTACACTGAGGTTCAAACTTCTCACATTTAATAAATAAAAGTAAAGAAACCTTGACAGATCTCCTGATGTGGTGACATTTGAGGTCAAGAGTATTATTTTCTTTTTAATAAACCACTTGAGTTTTATACCATTTGTATCCTTTTAGTAGAAACCCAGAATCCATCTGTCTGGCTAAGCTTCTGGGCTAATAAGCTCCACTGCATGTCTCTTGGGTTATTAATCTTCACACCAAATCCAATTTTACTTATCATAAGCACCCTGCTTCCTTCTCTGGACCTTTGAGATAACTAAACATTTGTTCTTTGTGTACAAATAGCAAACTACCAGAGAGAAGGACTGGTGTACATCTTGTATCTGTCACACACCAAAAGGATTTCCAAATTTCATCTTCAAAGCCTTTTTTTCCTCCTGTGCCATTTATGTGTATATCTGTCTACAGCTTGGACTGGTTCCTCCCTCAGTTCTGTGAGAATACATGCCTATTTCAGAAGAAGGATAAAAAAGCAATGGCATGCAGCACAAATCAAGACAGAACATGGAGGAATGTATAGTACGCACTGCTCACACCCTTGCAGCCAGAAACCCGTCTGTGACATAAACTCCATGATCTTCATCATATAAAGAAAGAAAAAGTGTGATCATCTCAGAGACCTCAGGGGAAACCTAATGCTAACTCACAACCTGCTTTCATCCAGAGTAGTCTTAGATACAATTTGCATTATCATTAAGCAAATAATTAACAGACTCTTTGACCTGTAAAATTTTTTCAAAGACAGCAGCTTCAAAGTCCAGAACTACTCACGCTAAAGAGGACATCCAGGAGGAAGCAGAGAGACAGGGAAATGTATATATCCAAAAGCTGGACTACCCTCACATTCCTGGAATCCAAAGATGCTAGAAATAACAGAAGAAAATCCTGAAGTTTCATAACTAGTATAAATATAAAATTATGTTCCTCCCATTGTACTCCTCTTCTGGTCCAGAAGCTTAACACTTGCCTAATAAGACTTTTACATATGCATAAGAACCTGTCACTTTTTCATGCATTTAGCATTTGTGTAAGGAAAAGGCAAGGGGGAGAAAAATAGGTATCTGTTTTCCATATTCTTTCCATGAACAATTTCTATCTTTGATGTCCTTCTTCTGTTTCTTAACCACAAGATGCTGTGAATTCCAGCACACCCAAATGTGGAAACAAGAAAATCTCAGGAAAAACAAGGGCTATTTCAGTTTTTGTTTGACTTTAGAGATGCCTTGATGGCCAAGGCAGTTATGTAGTCAAAGAAACACAGCATTGTGAAACCACAGAAGGTGTCTGTCAGTGTAACAGAGATTAACCCAGTGTAACGGGGATTAACCTGCAGGTGCCTTTATTAATACAACTACTGCTAACAGAGCTACTATACAAATATCTTACACCAGAATAATAGGGAGTCCACTAAAAAAAAAAAATCTGCTAATGAAATACATTATAAAATTAATTGTTCCTTCCTTTCTTTTAAGAGAACACCTGTGTTAAGGTGTCACAAATTATAATGAAACACAGCTAATAAATCTGAACATCACCCTCAGGAAATTTCTGAGGATAACTAGCATTTTTAGTAATCAATTAACTGCGGGTAGTTAAAGATATAGCATGTTTTGTTCTTTAATATAATTTTAAACTGATGTTGAGAAAATATATTACTGCTTTCGTATTTCTGAAACAGCAAAACTTCTCAGGAAACTGATTTTGCATACATGCAAGCCTCTCTTCATATCCATTGCATATTTTAAAAATAAGCAAAATAATTAGATTCTTAAATGTCACCACTGAGAGAAGGTGAGATAAGGCAAGATTTGTAATGACATTCAGCCTTTTTGGAGCATATGGAACTTAATACCCTAGCATCTACAGTAAATCCAACCAAAGTTTTCAGCCAAAGCTTTGATTCAAACAACATACAGAGACTGCAGAACCAGCCAAATGCCTATTTATTGAGTTGGTGGCAGGTAAACACAAAAAAAGCCAAACAACTTCCCACCAGCACTACTGTATGCAACAAGCAGAAGCATTAAGTATCTACAGAGCTTCTGTACAGGTCTGTCCCCACTCACAGCCTATGAAGGGCACAGAAGCAAGTGAGATATGTTTGCAAATATCTATGTGAAATTTGTGAACTTGTTAGTGATGAAAAAAAGATATTCTCAAAATCTGAGGGTATGAGTATTTAATTTGTTATTTTCTTAGAAGATATAAGATGACACAGCATACCACACATTCAAAAATTAGCACTTCTTTATGCTAAATACTGTAATACCTATTATTCTGTGGGTATTCCCTTAAAGGAGGAATACAAAATCAGTTCCCAAACTTAACTACAGATGTCAGGTCCCATGAGAAAATGGCCCAAAGCTTTTTGTTGTTCGGGTATATTACTTGAAATGTCAATACAGAGACAGGTATTGCAAACTCCCACCAGTTTACCTGACTTGCTCTGGAACAGGAGCTGATAGTTGTTCTACGCATCATGTACATTGTCAATATCCATACATCAGTAGTGTCTTGCAAGATGCTCTTCTGACTTCCCCAGATCTCTTCCCAAGCCTTTTCCTATTCTTCTTTTTGTTATCAGATCCTGAACTTAATTCAGTCTCCGAGGTTTTAACCCAAGGATTACCAACTGATCTAAGTAACTTGGCCTCTGCCAGGTCTTCCAGAAGGTAACTGCTGGTGGTAAATGCACGGAAACAGAGCCTTCAACACAAGTACCACTTATTTCTGAACAGAGTGCGCAGAGTCTGTGCTAAGCAAAATGGGTTTCTCTTACAAAGAAATCAACAAGAGGAACACTTACCCATGCGCTGACATTCACCAACCACCTCCCAGAAGGGAACTGCTGTGCAGGGAACTTACAGCCTTGTTGGTTGTTGCAGGCAATGTACAGGAAGGTCCTCTGCTGTTTGTAAACCTTCTCCCCTCATTTTGCCACTAACCTGTTTTCAATACTCTGAACATCCCAAGCTCCGGCCAGTGCAAAAAAGTTACCTTGAAAAGAAAAACCTAATGCTTTCTTAAATCTTAGCCTTCTTTTGACTATTGCACACGCCAATTCACAGCTCAGCCCTTGGACTTCAAGCAGGCAGTAAATGGTAAAATCAAGTGAAACATAAGGCATAATCTGAGTAAGAAATAAGGTATACATTTTCCCAACTTGTAATGGTATGATACATATCATACAGTACTTTTGAACCCTACAGTTCCTAGGTCTTAATAGCATGTGGGATAGGGGTGAGGCAAGCAAATTACTAGACTAGCAAGATGATGTGAGTTAACCCCAGTAGACAGCTAACCACCACCATCCAGTCACTCACTCCCACCCCCAGTGGGATGGAGGAAGAAGAAAGGAGGAGTAAAAGCAAGAAATCTTGGGGATCAAGATAAAAACTGTTTAATAAGTGACGCAGATGTTGAAGAAGAGAGAAAGAAAACAAAATGAAACAAGTGATGCAAGGGCAATCACTCATCACCTCCCATGGGTAGACCGATGCCCAGCCAATTCCTGAGAAAAGATGGCTAACCTAACTAAAAACCCCTCTTTTCCCTTGCTGAGCATGAAGCTATATGATGTGGAATATCTCATTGGTTCGTTCAGGTCATCTGACTGGTTGTGTGCCCTCCCAGCCTCTTGCCCACCCCAAATCTATCTGCTGTGAGGGCAGAGTGAGAAAGAGAGAAGGCCTTGACACTGTTCAGCAATAACTAAAACATCAGTGTGTTATCAGTATTGTTTTGGCCACAAATCTAAAACAAGAGTGCCATACCACCTGCTGTGAAGAAAATTAACTCTATCCCAGCCAGGCCTCGTACACAAGAGATTTCTGAAAAAACGTGCACAGAGGTGGACAGAGAAAATGATGTCTTGTATCTCTGCACTCATCTCATTGCATTTGACTTTGCAACAGAACAAGTTCCTGATACATAAACAAACATTTGTGCTTACTAGTAACATTTTGTATTTCCCAATTTGACTTGTGATATTCTTTTATAAATTACATTGTTTTCATAAAACAGACATGACTTTCCATAATACCTTTTTTAGTCCCTTAATGTTAGGCCTGAACACTGAGTTTGATTTGACCAAAGTGTTTTTCTTTCATCTAAATGTTCCAGGGCAAGAGATCTTCACTCACACAGACTCAAACTCTCCTCATACAGTGTATGAGTGAAGAAACTCCATCTGAAAAAGTCTCCTTATGTTCATTAACTTTTACAAACAATATTTAAGCCTTTTGGTCAGTAACTGTGGTCCCAAAACAGTAACAGTTTCCTAGCATCCTGTACCCAGGGCCATGTGAACACAAGACAACTCTACCTACATATGCCCATTCAACTTCTTTAGCAGCAGTCTACTACCAACTCAGGAGAAGTAAGATTTTACCTTCTACATTTCAGAAGAGATTGCTAGATAATTGTTTCAGAATTTTAAACCTTGTTACTAATTTAAATCTATTTTAAACAGAAATTAGCAGATAGCTAGCTATAAGATATGTGGGATACCAGAAAAAAATGTAGGGAATAGATGTACAAATACAGGAAAACACCATAGCAACAGGCATAATTTTTAAGGTTTAAACAGAAAAGAAAGCATGCACTGACTTTCTACTTGGATCCATGTTGCCATCAAAATGAATTTAAACTAGATACAAGACCTGTACATCCCAATTTAATTTTATGAAGCAATTTTTCAAACAACTATGTGCCAGTTACAATGTATAAGATGAGATTCAGGTGCTGTATCCTTTATTGTAGCAACTACGTGGTAATTTGTCTGTCAACTCTCTTGCTAGTTGAAGTGTGTCTATTAATCTATTTGTGTTTGGATCAATTCCAATTTTCTAATCTTCTGGGCAGCTGTCACAGAGACTCCATATTTCATAAAAAGAACCTCCTACAACACACATTTTCTTCTGTCTTCCCACATGCTGCATTTTCCTTCAAGATAACTTTGGTCTAGTGCCCAAGATTAACATGCTTCTATCATGGACTGGTCACACAACTAATGAATTCTTCTGTATCTGCAGAGATGAAAACCACCTGATTTACTCTTGTGAGCAGGAATTTCCTTGTTCAGTAAGATACTTGTTAAGGAAAAGAGAAAAAAATATTTTGCATTATTTTAAAGGTTTATTTTACACTATTTTTTAATGATTTTACAAGGCTAGCGTCGATGTCTGTAGCAATTGAAGCGGCCAATAATAAAACGAGGTTAATATACATCTATAGTAAACATAGGGCAAATATAGGTTAACAATGATGAGAAGTCTGTGCATGACTAACTAGTTGAGTGTCGAATGCTATTTTCTGTGGTATTTCAGATTTCATTACCAAGATGGGATGACCATAATTGACTCATTATGTTAAGTGTGTAGTATGGATGTTCAAGCAGGTTATTCTCGTTGTCATCTTTTTCCTTTGGGCTTTTTGAATGGAACGCTTGACTTTAAAGAATAATTTGTTGTTAGGAATGCAGACTATTCCACTAATACTATTGATGACCATGAACACAGTACTGCTGGTCTTCATCATTAGCTTGGCTCCCATAAAACAGATTTGCTTCACATTGTCTCTGTCACCACCAAATTGATGGCACTGATATCTCTTATGATAAAGCCATTGATGATTAATGCTATCTTGACCTAGGAACCCAGAGTCACAGATTTATTAGTTACAGAAAAGGAATAGCAGATACGTTTTGAAGATGGACTCAATAGAAAGCCACTAAAACTATGTTTTGCTATGAATTCTAATTGCAAGGGTTATACAAGAAAACCTAGTGGGCACACAGCCTTACAGGATAATGGGAATGTTGCCTTCTGCTCCCTTTACAGTTGGTGGAGAGACAGGAACTTCTGCAACACAGTCAAGCCCATCCAAACCTTCACTACCCCAGAGGATACTCTCTCTCCATCCACTGCAGGGAAGACTAGAACAGTTGGCCGCACATCAGACACTCCACACTCAAACATCTAGCGTTAGAAGGGATTAATCCAGGCCTCAGTGTTTTCTTACTCTCTTTCATTCACTCTACATTAGAATTCTTGTTTTAATTGCATCATGGTTAATCAGTTTAACACAGTGGATGGATCTGCCCAAGAAAAGGTTCTGTAATTTCCTACACAGTGCTTAAAGGTGAAAGAAAATGTGTGCTGAGTTGTTTCTTCTCTGAATAGGCACATCCAAGTAAGAAAGAGATGGGGGAAAACTCTCCTTATAACAGCAATACACTGAAATGTCTTGAAATGTCACACTGTCAGCAAGTATGTCAGAAAAGTCTACCCACTCTCTTTATGCATGAGGACAAGCACAGTTACCTCAGTGAACAGGGCTATTTCTCTTTGTGGCAGGGACTCCAATTATCTTGACCATGGCTATAAAACATAGATAACTAGACCGTTAAAGCTGAAAGGAAAACATGTGGTTTGGAATGAATTAATAACTCAGATGAAAATACAACCATATGCATTACTTGATGGGTAGTACAGTATGGATGGTTCCCAGAAGGTATAAATACAAACAGAATATAATCAACAGTGGTTTTGTTATTGGATTTACAGCAAGGAGAGTAGATTTTCCTCATAATCCTACATCAGAGGCAGAAGAACACTAGACGACTTACTGCAGATTAATAAGACTACTGCAAGATAAATAAAATACACTCAGAATTTTCAGAGTACTACAATAACTATAGTAAACGGAAAAGTTAAAATATGTGCTCAGGTAAGACTTAAGGAAGCTGTTTTTCTTCCAAAAGAAGTTACGCAAACTCTGCTAAATCATGAAGTTTTGAGATTCTTTTCAAGAACAACTGTTATCTACATCACTGAATGATTCCCTTGTATTATACACACCTTCTATCATCCACATCAAGTAACAAAAATAACTAGCAAATTATTTCTAAAAAGAAATAAAATAATGTCTTTACTCATCCAAAAATTTCTAAATATATCAAACAATATATCAAATTCTGCCCATCAGTCATAGCTACAGGGAAAGGTTCTCCAGTGACAATCCGGAAGAGAAAAATGCAGACTTTTTAAAAGGCCAAAGTTTATTTCTCAAATAAGGGATGATCCTCTTCTACCACAAAACTTCTCTAATGCAGAATATTGTATTTAAATAAAACACTAGCAAAATCAAGAAATCAAGGAACAGAGAAATGTTCATAGTTTTAAGGATTTTCCTTCATGATGTATTCTTTCTAATCATGGAAATCATGATAAATAGGAGAGAATATGTCTCTTCTGCTCTTTCAGAGCAATTCACTAACAACAGTGGTCTGTCATTCCAATGATCTTTCACTCTTTTCCTTCAGTCAGAAGGACAAAATACCCAACTGCCATCTCAGCTATTTTACTCTTCACCAGCAGGTTCCCTTCTGAAGATTTCAGTCATTTCTGTGACAGTGCTGTCTCTCCTGCTTAACAAACAAGTCACGTTTCCTCCTTGAAAGATGAAGTGGTATTTTTATATTTCAGTGATCAAAACAGACAAATCTGCAATTAGTCTTTAATCAGAAGATAGTCAGCAGAATGATAGCAAGAAAACTGATGCATAGCATTTATGGTGGAATTTATTGAGATTCTTTCAACCACCTAAAAGTTAGACATCTAGCCTTAGCTTCCCCTTTAGTTGAGAGAAAAGAATCAACATCTCCAAGGGTGATTCATTCTACCTAGGTTAGATACCTTCTTCATAAGGAAATTAATCCTCTTGGACAACATATTTCGGGTATGACCGAGACCAATGCCATTTAAAATGCATTAGAAAATGAACAGTGCTGTACTATTGTACAGCATACATCTGAACTAACTGCAAATTCTTCATATACAAATGGGTGTTAATTACTAATTAGCTATACAGCAATTGTTCTTGGGTCTCTCTGTGTGTATATATGTATGTATATGCAGCTATTTGTAAGTACTATGAATACATACATAAGAAAAGATTTACAGAAGTGAAATATATTGGCAGCGGAAGGACAGAAATACACCCTTTTGTTTCAGTTTGCTGTGTGAGCTACTATTATGATTTTAATTAGTAAAATTCTCTGGAAAAAGATAAGTCTTAACCTAATGGCATAATATAATCATGACAGGTTTTTTTGGGTTTTTTTGGTGGGTTTTTTTTTTTTTTTTTTTTTTATGACAGTAGAGTCCTGGAAGAGTTTCCACATTGTTTCAGGAATATTTCACATTCAGCAATGGCAGTTATGTATGACATGACATTTTCTATCTTGACAACATAAATTTTGGTTTTATAATTTTCAAGTGAACCCAAGGGTCCTACAAAGCTCACATGTTCAGTACCCTAATGAAACATAGACCTTGTATCTGATCTAAAGAGCTACAAGTAAGGATTACATCCTGTAATACAACCTTATCAGCCACAAGTATATTCAAACCTCTGGGGGAAAGTGTTGCTGTAGCATGAACCTAAAAGACACAAAAGGTCAAGGTACTGAAATAAGGTAAAAGGAGAAAAGTCTGTGCACAGAAGTTGTGAATGATTTCCTGCTGCGTATAACCTGCAACACTGGTGCACAGTCTGGGGCTGATCAGAAATGTGAGAACATGAGACTCCTCTCTGTTCAGTTCTTAATAAGCAAACGAATGACAATATAATTTCATGCTCCTCCATAATTCAAGACAAATGCTCAGAGTATTAATATTTCTCCACTTTGTTTTCTATATCCCATGCTATTTGCTTTATAGAGAAGAACAAAAACCAAACACAGAACAAAAAGAATAAAGTATCAAGGCAAATGAGAACAGCATACAAACAAAGGAGCAAAGCAAAATCAAATTAAAAATATGAAACAATAGCTTATATTAAAAAGAAGCATTTGGAGAACATTCTTGCACAGAAATGCAGTATAATTTATGTTCTCTCAACCTTCCAGTAAGAATGTGGGGGTTTTTTTAAGAAAAGAATTTAAAAGAATTTTAATAATGTCCACCATATTTTACTGTGTACTGACCTAGGCTGTAATTTATACCAATTTTGATATTTTACAGCATTTATCCCACAATTTGAGTTATGATTCATCAAACATAGAAATATTTTCTGGATTATTAAACTAATTTACTTAAAAGCTGTGTAGAGGTTCTAACTCCACTTGTCAATTCTTAACTGCATTTAAAGCAAAGTTAAAGACACAACTAAGATGTATCATCTAAATTATGACAGTATCTAACATGTGACATGTAATTTCTAAACCTATAAAAAAGTTATTCTTAGCGCAAAATATAAACATATAGATGTGATATAAGGAAGTTGGTGAAAGAACAAAAAAAAGTTTAGAACCATAGAAGAGCTTCCAGTAGCACAGACTGATTTATCATTTGGTCACATGTTGCTTCCCCTTATTTATTTATTTTGGCTTTGAATTAAACACATTATTTTCACCTCTATCTGTCACAAAGCAATCCTTGTCCCAGTTTTTGTTTGTACCCTTTTCTGTTTCCTTCACAGGATTAGTGTTTCTTCCTCCACTAAGAACAAGTGGTCTCTTACAGGACCAGTGTTTCAAGTTGTAAAATTTTTGTTTGTATCCTCCCTTTCCTTCACAGCATTAGCATTTCCTCCTCCACTAAGAACAAGTGGTCTCTTACAAGACTGGTATTTCAAGTAGCGATTTTGAAGATGACATGCCCGACAGAAGTTCAGTGAGGTGCACTTCACATTCTTATTACAATAAATGCCCATGAACATTTTAAGGGAGAAAACAAATTTGTGGAAAACCTTAGCATACATATTGTTACAAAATGGCCTTTTTGCAGGGACAGGGAGGAAGAAAACATGACAACTGACATCACTGGTGAAGGGAATAAGGTAAACTAGGGCAAGAAACAAAGGGATATGAGTCAAAGGAGCAAAAATACCTCTTGGAGGTACTTGTAGGGATACATCTTATACTTCTTATGAGGTAGGAATTAAAACATTCTTGAAAACAACTGAACTCCATGTGAAGTGGGGAAAGCATAATTTGAATAAGGGATTTATGTACATTTATCTTATTCTAATTGTAAAATGAAATTCTGAACTGTTGCTAGATCGATTTAAGTTTTGCCACTGAATTCTGTAGATCCAGTAAAATTTCCAGATATAGCTCAGATGCTTTCATCAACTTCATTGTTAAACCTGGCAACATTTGTTGAGTGACAAAACTGTCTTAAACTTCATTTAATAAAGTCAGAAGAACCAATCCTGTCATTATTTGACATATTTCTCATAAAATTTCTACAAGTAGCATAATAAAACTCACACAGATGCTGGTATTTCAGAAAACAGTATTTTTTTTGATATTTCCACAATCAGAAATTTCATTTCACATTATTTCAGTTTTCAGCCATTTGCTCTATCTTTATTTTACTGAAAAGACTATGCTGAGTTACTTATGTAATAAAACCTGTGGAGTCAATAGGTTATTAAAATTCTTTGCACTTAAGCAGTTCAACTCTTTCTGTAGTATTTGGCAAGCAACGTTCCTATCTTTGAGATCACTGTTTGATCATTCTTATTATCTAGACTGGAAATATGTGATTTTCCTTAAGTCCTAAGGCTAAGGCTCAAAATTCCTACAGGATGTTATTTCATTGTAAAACCAAAATAATTATCTTTGAAATCCTGATAGGCATCAAAAAGCCACTTTACAAGAAGTTTCACATTCCAAGCTTCCATACTGTAGACTAAACATTGACGACGTGTTTTTTTTTTTCCTTCTGAAAGACACATGACCTCAAGCCAAATGAATCTCAAACTAAGATTCAGATGAGTCAATGTGGCATGGGTATTTTCACTCAACTTCAGAAATGTAGCTGTCCAGTACAAATTGTAAAATGAAGAGATGACTCTCTCTCTTCATAGGATGTCCAGAGGGATTTCCATTTCAAAACAGCAGAAAGCTTAGCAGAAGGAACTTTGACTGCAGTACAAACAGCAAGTTGCATACACTGATTCTGATCACAGTCAATGAGTGAAAAAGAGGAGCACTGTCAAGTACATGATCACAGTCAAAGTGCTGAAGTCACACTGCTTCTCCCAATCCCAAGCAAAACATAGTGCTGACACGAGTTAAAACATGGGAGTTGGCGTACTGGAATCCAACAGCTCTGTTTCACATGGGAGTAAGACAAACTGCAGACTCTCACTTGCAGAAGCTGGGCAGGCAACACCACAAGATAATAAACAACTACAGGACGAAACTACGGGGAGATTCTGTGCTCATTTCTGAATCAAGACTTACTACACTATTTCTGATTTGTGGTGGTTTTTCCTAAAGAGCTTCTGATGACTTTGGAGAACCCATAACAGCACCTCTACCCCACAGCTGTTGTGGCTGTCTTACCCTCGCCTGTAGCCCTGTCTGCTGTACTAGGACATTGGCAGGAAACACTGAGAGGGTTTTAGACAGGCGGAATGATTTAAAACGAAAAGGTGACGTAAAAGAAAAGCTAGTTATAGTCTTTAGATAATCAAGCAAATGAATCCTTGGAGGAAACTGCACATGTTAAACAAAGAAGTGTGCTCAGTAGGGGTCAGGTGAGAAAAGTAGTGACACAAGTAATGTGCTGCTTCCAAGTCATTCCCTTCCTACGTGAAACCTCAGCAGTCTTAAACTTCATTCTTCTTTTTTCTGTTCCACAGAAATACAATTTCCATGATTTGTTTAGGTCTTTATATTGTGGCCTTTATCATAGTAACCAAGATCTAATGCTGGGCTTTGTAAAATGAGATGTTGTTCAGAGAAATAAATTCTGAAAAACCACAAAAGCAAGATGGACCCACACTATTGCACTGAACAACTGCGATCCAGTTGTCCATAAGGGTACTTCTTAGAATCCTATGATTCTGTGTAGTTTAGATCTCACAGTAGTTGTACTCACTTAAATGTTTCTACTTATTGTCTAATTTTCTGAACAGATGGAAAACTATATGTAAATTCTAATTCCTCTTGCTCTTAAAAATCCTACAGTAATGCACCTTCCTCTCACTGTGACAATTTCAAAGAGGTGGCACGGCTGATCATTTGAATTTCAAAATCTTCCCTACATTCATGCTCTACCTAAAATTCCATCTGCTCATTAATAGTGTCACTTGTAGGGCAAGACTCTTTCTACCTGCTAAGAAAACACACACAGCACCTAGCAGTAAGCAAGAACTGACACAAGGAACATGACAACAAGATTCCGCAACACAAGCAAGCTTTGATTCTTTTAATTCTTTCTGTGCCCCGGGCTATAATCTATGATTCTTGTAGCAAATGCAAACCAGACATTTATAAATGGCAAACAGAAAGGCCAAACTATTTATTACAACTTGATTTACAGTATCCCATTAATTTGCTTACACAATTTCATCATAACTAGGAAATTTTCAGGAAACATCATGGAACACTCAAGTTTTATGTAGTGAAACACACATATGAAACAATTTCACAGTTCAAATCCAATACTTTTCAGATAGCTAGTTTACAGTATTTACTCTATTTATTCTTCTCTAGGAGTTTGCTTTCCTCTTCCAATGCTTTCATGCTTAGCTTTAAGAACATGGTAGTTTCCTGAAGCTCAACAGAATTACTCAAATGCCTAATTTTAAGTACACATATGTTTGTAAGCTCAGTGTTTTAGCCTTGTCTTCAATACACCATGTAATGCATGGTATATGATGAAACATTCTAATAATGGTGAAGCCCTGGAGCAGTGGCCCTTTCTACCTGCATCTTCATACTGTGAATCGTTCATGAGGCAGTTCACTTTAAGTGTACCAGAAACACTTCTTCTATGGGAACAGATGCCTTCAATGGCTAAACTCTTTATTTGATATCTCAGACCCTGAGATTCCTACTGTGTACAAGGTGGTAATCATGTTAAGATTCAGGTAACACAAGGGGAAGACATTTAAGTAATATACTTTAAGAGGTACAAACACAGCCAAAATGTTTAGGCATCTCAATAGATCATAATAAACAAAGCTAACAGATAGTACTTGCTTTGTTCACAGTGGTGGCTTATTTCATTCTCAGCCTATTCAGTCCGCATGGTTATAAAAAGATCAGACTTCCATTATGCTGGGATTTCTTGCAATACCCTTAATTTGATTTTCCAGTGTTGGATTCTTAAAAGCTTATTTTTAAGGCTGTCCTGGTTTCAGCTGGGATAGAGTTAATTTTCTTCCTAGCAGCAGGCATAGTGCTGTGTTTTGGATTTAGTAGGAGAAGAATGTTGATAACACGCTGATGTTTTTAGTTGTTGCTGAGTACTGCTTATGCTAGTCAAGGACTTTTTCAGCTTCCCATGCTCTGCCAGGCGCACAAGAAACTGGGAGGGGGCACAGCCAGAATAGTTGATCCAAACTGACCAAAGGGCTATTCCATACCATATGACGTCATGCTCAGTATATATACTGGGGGGGGTTAGCCGGGGAGCAGCGACCGCTGCTTGGGAACTGTCTGGGTATCGGTTGTCGGGTGGTGAGCAATTGCATTGTGCATCACTTGCTTTGTATATTATTATTACTGTTATTATTATTATATTGTTATTATTATTTTACTTTATTTTATTTTAATTATTAAACTATTCTTATCTCAACCCAGGAGTGTTTCTCACTCTTACTCCTCCGATTCTCTCCCCCATCCCATCGGGGTAGGGGGAGTGAGCGAGCGGCTGCGTGGT
Organism: Pelecanus crispus; assembly: GCF_030463565.1. NCBI lineage: Eukaryota > Metazoa > Chordata > Aves > Pelecaniformes > Pelecanidae > Pelecanus > Pelecanus crispus. The sequence continues at coordinate 129,349,541 of NC_134644.1, read as the reverse complement.
ACTGAGTTGCTGGCTGGGACTAAACCACGACAGTCCTTTTTGGCGCCCAACGTGGGGCACGAAGGGTTTGAGATAAGAACAGATTAACTAGAGTGTATTAAGGAGTCTGTTAACAGTTGCCGGTCATGATATTAGTTCATCTGATCTGTACCATGTTCTTTTCTTGGCTGTGCATGTTAAAGCTTGGTGTTGGTCTGTGCATTGCGCTATGCTCTGTAGTGATTAAGGATGTTTTGATTGGGAGGTTCTTTATCAAAATCCTGACCTTGAGCATGGTTTTGTATCTGGGTTTTATACACAAGTCATTACTGTACTTCGGGTACCACCTCATGGAGAGAGTTAGCAATTATACCTTTCCCTCGGAGACGTCTGTTGTGGAGGAACTACAGAATGGCACCTTCATTACCTTATTCTATAATGCTTCCTCCCTCATTACAGAAAGTTTTCAGTATTTTGAACATCCCTGGGCAGTTAAGATACTTCTATTGATACTTCTTGGGAATATTGTTTTGGTTTTGACAAAGGTTAGTAAGCAATTTAAGAATATCATCCAGAGATCTGCCCCAAGGCTGGAGAGTTATGAGTGGCAGGGTGTGTGGGATCGTATGCGCAAGTACCTAGGGCAGTGGGGACCTCCAGTGTTTTGGAACTTCACCCCTGAACAAGTGCAGAATCCTGAAGAACTAGTAAAGTATTTGGAAGAAGTATGTTCTCACCCTGGCAACTCCAAAGAGACACAACTCATTGCAACATGCTGGGGACTGGCCCATGCCTATCGAGCCCTGTTCAACACTATTCAGTACCCTCAAGGGAAAGAGAGGGTCTCTGGATCTGATGACAAAACAACAGGCACTGTGGCTACTCCAACCACAGCCATGAGCACTGTGGCTACTCCAACCACAGCCACAAGCACTGCAGCTACTCCAACACCCACCACAGGCACTGCGGCTACTCCAACACCCACCACAGGTACTGCAGCCATTCCAACCCCAGTGGCAGGCACTGCGGCTAAACCAGAGAACCAACCTGCGCCGGTATCAGTTGCCCCTATACAGAAGAAAAAATACACAAGGAAATCAGTTCGTTTAGTAAGGGATGAAGATGAACCAGGGCCATCACGAGAACCAGAGGAGGAAGAACCCATAAATGAGATGGTGACCACCCGATCCCTATCCCTGAGTGAGCTGCGAGATATGCGAAAAGATTTTGGTCGTCATCCAGGCGAGCACATCATCACCTGGCTGCTCCGATGCTGGGATAACGGGGCCAGTAGCCTGGATTTAGAGGGTAGGGAAGCCAAGCAGCTGGGATCCCTTTCCAGGGAAGGGGGCATTGACAAAGCAATTGGAAAAGGGGCAAAACCGCTCAGCCTCTGGAGGCGACTTCTGTCAAGCGTGAAGGAAAGGTATCCCTTCAAGGAGGATGTTTTATACCGCCCAAGCAAATGGACCACCGTAGAGAAGGGTATCCAGTACCTGAGGGAATTAGGCGTGCTGGAGGTGATTTACAGTGACCTGAATGATGAACAGTTAACCAAAGACCCAGATGAAGTCAGGTGCACACAATCCATGTGGCGGAAGGTGGTACGGAGCGCACCAGCATCGTATTCCAACTCGTTGGCAATACTAGCCTGGAAAGACGACGAGGCACCAACGGTGGATGAAGTGGCTAGACAACTCCGGGACTACGAAGAAAAGCTCTCTTCCTCCCTACGGGCCTGTGTCTCGGCTGTGGAAAAACTGTCTGAAAAAATATGCCAAGAGTTCCAACAACTCAGAGAGGATCTGTCCTACTCCCCACCTGCACGGACCAGTGTCTCAGCCATTAGGAGTCAACGTCCCTATGCTCAAGAGAGAGGATATAGAGGATACACACCACGGGGCACCCTGTGGTTTTACCTGCGTGATTATGGAGAGGACATGAGAAAGTGGGATGGAAAACCCACCTCAACCTTAGAGGCACGGGTGCGTGAGTTGCAAGGAAAAACTATTAGGAAAGGCGGTTCTCCCAGGAAGATTGCAGCTCCAGTTTCCAGTGAGCAGTTCCCGAGACAGAGTAAGAGGGCTAATTTTACTTCCGACCTTGATCAGGGGACTTTTGATTCACATTTACAGGAAGTGAACAGCGAATACTGTGACCAGTGTTAGAGGGGCCCTGCCTCCAGCCAGGTGGAGGAAAGGGACAACCGGGTTTACTGGACTGTGTGGATTCGATGGCCTGGAACGTCAGACCCACAGGAGTATAAGGCTCTAGTGGACACTGGTGCACAGTGCACGCTAATGCCATCAAACTATAGAGGGGCAGAACCCATTTGTATTTCTGGAGTGACAGGGGGATCCCAACAGCTAACTGTACTGGAAGCTGAAGTGAGCCTAACTGGGAATGAGTGGCAAAAGCACCCCATTGTGACTGGCCCAGATGCTCCGTGCATCCTTGGCATAGACTACCTCAGGAGAGGGTATTTCAAGGACCCAAAAGGGTACCGGTGGGCTTTTGGTATAGCTGCTTTGGAGACAGAGGAAATTAAACAGTTGTCCACCTTGCCCGGTCTCTCAGAGGACCCTTCGATTGTAGGGTTGCTGAAGGTTGAGGAACAACAGGTGCCAATTGCTACCACAACTGTGCACAGGCGGCAATATCGCACCAACCGAGACTCCCTGATTCCCATCCATAACCTGATTCGTCGACTGGAGAGCCAGGGAGTGATCAGCAAGACTCGCTCACCCTTTAACAGTCCCATATGGCCAGTGCGAAAGTCTAATGGGGAGTGGAGACTAACAGTGGACTATCGTGGCCTGAACGAAGTTACACCGCCGCTGAGTGCTGCCGTGCCAGACATGCTAGAACTTCAATATGAACTGGAGTCAAAGGCAGCTAAGTGGTATGCCACAATTGATATTGCTAATGCATTTTTCTCCATCCCTTTGGCAGCAGAGTGCAGACCCCAGTTTGCTTTTACCTGGAGGGGTGTTCAGTACACCTGGAACCGACTGCCCCAGGGGTGGAAGCACAGCCCCACCATTTGCCATGGACTGATCCAGACAGCACTGGAACAGGGTGAAGCTCCAGAACATCTGCAGTACATTGATGACATCATTGTGTGGGGCAACACAGCAGAAGACGTTTTTGAGAAGGGAAAGAAAATAGTCCAAATCCTTCTGAAGGCTGGTTTTGCCATAAAACAGAGTAAGGTCAAGGGGCCTGCACAGGAGATCCAGTTTTTAGGAATAAAATGGCAAGATGGACGTCGTCAGATCCCAATGGATGTGATCAACAAAATAACAGCTATGTCCCCACCAACTAGCAAAAAGGAAACACAAGCTTTCTTAGGCGTTGTGGGTTTTTGGAGAATGCATATTCCAAATTACAGCCAGATCGTAAGCCCTCTCTATCAAGTGACCCGGAAGAAGAACGAATTCAAATGGGGCCCTGAGCAACAACAAGCCTTTGAACAAATTAAACGTGAGATAGTTCATGCAGTAGCCCTTGGGCCAGTCCGGGCAGGGCAGGATATTAAAAATGTGCTCTACACTGCAGCCGGGGAGAATGGCCCTACCTGGAGCCTCTGGCAGAAAGCACCAGGGGAGACTCGAGGTCGACCCCTAGGGTTTTGGAGTCGGGGATACAGAGGATCCGAAGCCCGCTATACTCCAACTGAGAAAGAGATACTGGCAGCATATGAAGGGGTTCGAGCTGCTTCAGAAGTGGTTGGTACTGAAGCACAGCTCCTGCTGGCACCCCGACTGCCGGTGTTGGGCTGGATGTTCAAAGGGAGGGTCCCCTCTACACATCATGCAACTGATGCTACATGGAGTAAGTGGGTTGCATTGATCACACAACGGGCTCGAATAGGAAACCCCAGTCGCCCAGGAATCTTGGAAGTGATCATGGACTGGCCAGAAGGAAAAAACCTTAGAATATCACCAGAGGAGGAGGTGACACGTGCTGAAGAGGCCCCACTGTATAATAAATTGCCAGAAAATGAAAAGCAATATGCCCTGTTCACTGATGGGTCCTGTCGTCTTGTGGGAAAGCATCGGAGGTGGAAAGCTGCTGTATGGAGTCCTATACGACAAGTCGCAGAAACTGCTGAAGGAGAAGGGGAGTCGAGTCAGTTTGCAGAGGTGAAAGCCATTCAGCTGGCTTTAGATATTGCTGAAAGAGAAAAGTGGCCAATCCTTTATCTCTATACTGACTCATGGATGGTGGCAAATGCCCTGTGGGGGTGGCTGCAGCAATGGAAGCAGAGCAACTGGCAGCGCAGAGGCAAACCAATCTGGGCTGCCGCATTGTGGCAAGATATTGCTGCCCGGGTAGAGAACCTGGTTGTAAAAGTTCGTCATGTAGATGCTCATGTACCTAAGAGTCGGGCCACTGAAGAACATCAAAACAACCAGCAAGTAGATCAGGCTGCTAAGATTGAAGTGGCTCAGGTGGATTTGGACTGGCAACATAAGGGTGAATTATTTATAGCTCGGTGGGCCCATGACGCCTCAGGCCATCAAGGAAGGGATGCAACATATAAATGGGCTCGTGATCGAGGGGTGGACTTAACTATGGACAGTATTGCACAGGTTATTCATGAGTGTGAAACATGCGCTGCAATCAAGCAAGCCAAGCAGTTCAAGCCCCTTGGGTATAGTGAACGATGGCTGAAATATAAATATGGGGAGGCCTGGCAGATTGATTACATCACGCTCCCACAGACCCGCCAAGGCAAGCGCTATGTGCTCACCATGGTGGAAGCAACCACTGGATGGCTGGAAACATATCCTGTGCCCCATGCCACCGCCCGGAACACCATCCTGGGCCTTGAAAAGCAAGTCCTGTGGCGACATGGCACCCCAGAAAGAATTGAGTCAGACAACGGGACTCATTTCCGAAACAACCTCATAGACACCTGGGCCAAAGAGCACGGCATTGAGTGGGTGTATCACATCCCTTACCATGCACCAGCCTCCGGGAAGATTGAGCGATACAATGGATTGTTAAAGACTACCCTGAGAGCAATGGGTGGTGGGACGTTTAAACATTGGGATACGCATTTAGCAAAAGCCACCTGGTTAGTCAACACCAGGGGATCTGCCAATCGAGCTGGCCCTGCCCAATCAAAACTTTTACGTACTGTAGAAGGAGATAAAGTTCCTGTAGTGCACATGAAAAATATGCTGGGGAAGACAGTCTGGGTTACTTCCCCCTCTGGCAAAGGCAAACCCATTCGTGGGATTGCTTTTGCTCAAGGACCTGGGTGCACTTGGTGGGTGATGCGAAAGGATGGGGAAGCCCAATGTGTACCTCAAGGGAATTTGATTTTGGGTGAAAATAGCTAATGAACTGAATTGTATAATATTAATTGCTTTATAATACTGTATGTTATCTCTTAACTATATGTTATCTCTTAACTGCATGTTAATATAATAATATAGTAGGTTAATATTAAGTATATAATACTGTATATTATGATTGCTATATGCCACATCAATGGTATTGCAGTAAGAATTGCCCAGCTTAATGAAAATGAACTTTGATGAAACCATTTTGGAATGAGAACTGACTTCAGCATGCAACAGTCCAACACTGCACACCACCTCTCCTGCTCTGAAAGACTGTGATGACAGATGGAACCCAAAGTCATGGACTAAATGAACTCAATGGACATTTTAGAGGGATGGGCCATAGACGAAGGGAATGATATCTGTGTGTATATCAAGATAGGGAAAGTGGTGGTGATTAATTGGAACACATTGGAAAGGGGAGGGCCTGTGCATGACTTAGATGGTATAGAATAAGGGGTGGATACTGTCCTGGTTTCGGCTGGGATAGAGTTAATTTTCTTCCTAGCAGCAGGCATAGTGCTGTGTTTTGGATTTAGTAGGAGAAGAATGTTGATAACACGCTGATGTTTTTAGTTGTTGCTGAGTACTGCTTATGCTAGTCAAGGACTTTTTCAGCTTCCCATGCTCTGCCAGGCGCACAAGAAACTGGGAGGGGGCACAGCCAGAATAGTTGATCCAAACTGACCAAAGGGCTATTCCATACCATATGACGTCATGCTCAGTATATATACTGGGGGGGGTTAGCCGGGGAGCAGCGACCGCTGCTTGGGAACTGTCTGGGTATCGGTTGTCGGGTGGTGAGCAATTGCATTGTGCATCACTTGCTTTGTATATTATTATTACTGTTATTATTATTATATTGTTATTATTATTTTACTTTATTTTATTTTAATTATTAAACTATTCTTATCTCAACCCAGGAGTGTTTCTCACTCTTACTCCTCCGATTCTCTCCCCCATCCCATCGGGGTAGGGGGAGTGAGCGAGCGGCTGCGTGGTACTGAGTTGCTGGCTGGGACTAAACCACGACAAAGGCTTAATCTTAAAGATGGTAAGTGAAGAAGCTAATAGGAAAAATTCTAAGTTGCTTCTCTTCTCTGCTAAACCACTTTGTACCAAAAAGGAAAAACTATTTGTTCATTATTCTCTACATTCATTTGTGCCCAGCTTAGTGTATTAACCATTCACAGGTATCCACCAAGCGGCAACATGATGTAGTGGCTGAGTGTTTTATCAGATACCTCAAGACATGAAGGAAATAACAAATGCAATAGATAATGGGCAATGAGAGACTGGGGAGGTCTAACAAGTTGTTCAACACCTAGATTCATGTTGTATACTATCAACAATTGTTACTCTTGAACTGATCAAAATTACACTTTGGTCAACACTGGGTAGCTCATTTCCCTGGCAAGTTGTCATTGTGACCTGAGTAGCAGAAGCTAGTTTGCTATTTTCATAAATGAAGCCCTCTTCCTTTTGTGAAATTAGAATTCCCCCTTTTTTCCTTTTCTTTTCTTCCCTTACTGAAACTGGATAGAACTCAGATCTTGCCCATCTAGAATTGAGTATACAAAAAGTAGGAATGTCTCTTCTGTACTATCTATACTCACATCTAGGCATCATTTTTGTGCTTGGTCTGTGTGGACGGAGAAGGACAAAGAAAAAAGACTTTCCACTGTAGCATCATTATGGAGAGGAAGAAAAGGAGAAATATAACTTTGAAGGTTCTTATTGCAGTTTTATCTCTTGGCATTATTATAATTTACTTTATTTGTTTAACTTAAAGACTAGGTGATTTCTTTCTCTGAAGTCTAGTACATTTGGTTATGATTTTTTTAAAAATCAATCAGGCCCCATAAATAGAAGTACCTTATATCTTAGTTTCAATTTAGAGATAGTAAGTATACTGCATAGATCTCGACATTCAAGTTCCCTGTCCTTAAGCTGCCATTATTTTTCAATTTTTATTAAAGATGCCTTTTTTAATTGAGTTTAAAGGACTTCACAGAAGTGAGAAATTTAACACAGCTCATGGATGGTTTCCAAACATTTAACTACAAAAAAATTGTGGTAGTAATTGTTACAATATAGGTTTTTCCTTCACTTCGGCACTCTGGAATAGAATAAAGCTGAATTCTTAAATTATTAACTTACTCCCCTTCACAAGAAATCATTAATTCATTAAACAACTTTAATTAATATTTGGAGCTTACGTTCAATCCAGTTCAGTATAAACAAATATTTAACACTTTTCCTTCACAAAGTTTTCACTCAGTTCAACATGTTCTTTATTGTAAGCATCTATGTCTCTATACTTAACCAGTTAGTTTGTGATGAATACAGGTTATTGAATCAGGCTTTCTGGGGGTGGGGGGGAAACACAGACAAAAAAAAAAAAAACCAAACAACCCTTCATTTCTTCTTTCTAATTATTTACTGAATGGGTTTGATCAATGATGTCAGGTTAAATCCTGTTGCAAGAGTAAAAATGGATTAATCAAAAATAATTTCGGAAGTCATGAGTTTTTTGTCTGTATCACTGGTTGGTGTGGCTGGGATAACTATTTTCGAGGACCTAGACTGCTAGGATGTGGACTGCGAGTGAACATATGCAAACCCACTCACGCCCTGACAGATGAGACCCTGCATAAACATAAACATGAGCTGGGTCTCCCCTTCAAGCCAGCTCTCATACTCACTGTAAATCTCCCCTAGCATAGGCTCAGGTGTGAATGATATGAAGGAGAGGAAATCTCATTATGTTCTTCAGATGAGAGTAGCTCATATCTCTGCTTAGCTGACGACGTTACCTATCATACGTGTAAGGTCAATGGGAATTTTGTCACTGGCTTAAATCCTAACTCCACTGAATCCTACTTTGCAAATTGTGAACTCTGATTGATGAGAGTTTTAACTCTGCAACCCTGCCAGGGAACAGCAATAGGTGCAAAAATAAATTGGGGGGTTTATTTATATTCACAGGTTATATTTTTTCCTCTTGCAACTTTACTACTTATTTTTATTTGAATGTTAGTTTATTCCAGAAGAATCAATGGAATTATGAAATATTATCATGTCTCCAACTCTCCCTTCCCTGAAGATATTGTTGGAAAAACTATTAAAGTTTCAGAGCTTAGGTCATATTCCTTTAAACAATCTACTGTGATTTACAGAAAATTTCAGTCAGTCAAATAAATAACTTTATATTATAGAGTAGAAAAAGCTAACTGATAGTCCAAATTCAAACCCAGCATAAATAAAGGCAACCTGGCTAAGATATGTCAAATGCCAGCAAGTCTTCAGTTTTCTTACGTTTGCAGAGCCTCAATTCAAATAGCACTTTTTTTTCCTAGTAATGATAAGGACAAAAAACAATACTTAATTTAAAATGATTAAAAGTTTTCTGGGCACAGAAAAAGAAAAGCAACAAAGTTATGTCCTCAGGCAATCCTGTTTCATTTAGTCTTTCTTCTTCTCCCTTCCAGAGCTTCACTGCTTTGTTCTTCATTATTCTTTCTTCCCACGAACTTTCTTATTCATTTGAACTGGAATATATTGCTGTACGTGGAAAGTCATATAAGCAATCTAGTACGGGCTTACTAAAACAATGAAGATTCCTAAAAATAAAAAATAAATTCCCATAATCGCTCATCTGCTGCAGACTTCCACCAATTAAACTGCTTAGGTTTTTGAAACCAGGTGTAGTTACTTCTTTGAAATTCTCTGGTTTATGATTACGACAGAAAAAAAATAGTTCAGGTAATTATAACTAATTTTTTTTACTTTAACATTTTTCTTTCACAAAGTATTCACTTTGTCACTCATTACTATTTAGCAGGTAAATCTGGAGAAGGAGTATTGGTATGGTGAAATTCTATATTCATTGCTATTTTCAACCCCTTCTAAGACCACACAAGTAATTCTGGAAGCATTTTGGTTTAGGATTCTGTGGTTACATGAATTCTGGTAAATTAGATGTGCCAAAGCCTCTTCTGCGGCACCTAGAGCAAGTGGCATGGCTTGCAGGCATGTCCTGGTTTCAGCTGGGATAGAGTTAATTTTCTTCCTAGTAGCTGGCATAGTGCTGTGTTCTGGATTTAGTAGGAGAAAAATGTTGATAACACGCTGATGTTTTAGTTGTTGCTAAGTACTGCTTATGCTCGTCAAGGACTTTGCAGCTTCCCATGCTCTGCCAGGTGCACAAGAAACTGGGAGGGGGCACAACCAGGACAGCTGACCCAAACTGCCCAAAGGGCTATTCCATACCATATGATGTCATGCTCAGTATATAAGCTGGGGGGGGTTGGCCGGGGAGCAGCGATCGCTGCTCGGGAACTGTCTGGGTATCGGTCAGCGGGTGGTGAGCAATTGCATTGTGCATCACTTGCTTTGTATATTATTATTATTATCATTATTATATTGTTATTATTATCATTACTATTTTACTTTCTTTCAATTATTAAACTGTTCTTATCTCAACCCAGGAGTGTTTCTCACTCTTACTCCTCCGATTCTCTCCCCCATCCCAGCGGGGCAGGGGGAGTGAGTGAGTGGCTGCGTGGTGCTTAGTTGCTGGCTGGGGCTAAACCACCACAAGGCAAAATGTTAAAATCTCTTCTATTTCAGAACAGAGAGGCCTTATCTAAACTAGTTATCAGGAACTGCCACTGACCTATGGTTGTCCCTAAATACTGTGTGAGAAAGTGTTAACTGCATAAGCCAAAGCATTTTAGGAAACATGCCAACAACTAAACAGCTCTAGCCCTGTTAACATGCATAGCTTCTATGTCCAGCATCTTCTAAAGCAAAAGCAATAGTACCTTAAACACCTTGGGATATAATACTTTGCTCTCATCATAAAAATCAGTAGTTATAACACCTAAAATATAATCTGGAAATCTAACAGTCTCTTCTGTGCTTGGGAACTGCAAGAACTGCTATGACCTTTTGGCAAAGATATCCTTGCATTTAAAGATTTTGTAATTATTATATTTTTAATCCATTACTATATAGCAATACATAGCAATTAATAACTACTGTGATACTAAAATAATTAAGCCAACACAAAACATTTAAAAACCTGAAACTTGCATTTTATACCAGTAGTTCTGTGAACTTAATTTCAACATAGAGTGAGTTATTTTCTCCCTTTTGCTCACAGCTGTTTTATATCAAATATAGTTTACCGAAATCAAAGGAACAAAATAATTTTAAACATGCTATTAATAAAAGAAAAGGCATCATTTGGAAAAAAAACCCAGTAGCTAGTGAAAATAACGACACCCTGAAGGCATATATTGCTTGTATTTGCCATCACTCGATTACTATTGTAGTAACATAGATGAACGTACTAGCAGTTGGCTAAGGATCTTTGTATCTTTTTAACCACAGATACATGAGAATAGTAATTCTGGCACCATAAAGTCACATATAATAGATGATCAAATTATTTGCAGCTGCTACCATATTCTGTAAGAATACCGGGAAATTGGATTGCTCTCTCTAGATACTTTAATATGCATTTCAGGTACCGTCTATTCCGGAAGTATACGCATGTGATATAATACACAGAAGAAGGAACGGAGACAAGGTAGGATTCTGTATCCTTATTCAGCACAGTACATCACCAGTTGGTTCAGTAGTCTATATTAATCTACATTCTCTTAAAGTGGAGCAACTTCTATGGCAGCTAAACAAAAGAACTTTTAAAAATAATTCACAACTAGTAAGTCCCCTTTTGTGAAGAAAAGTATTGAACACTCTACAATTCTATGAAATATACAGTAAATGGAACTAGGAAATCTTATTTGAAGGTATGCCTATCTTTCCTATAAACTGTATTTGTTTAATGATTTCTATACCTAGATTCCAGCATAGGATGGAAGGCTATGGTGGCCTTGTTTTGGTCTCCGATAGGGTTTGTAGGGTGCTATTTTTGCCATTGACAAAAGTCTTGACAGCAGATTCTACAGCAAAATGGATTTTTCTTGTCTCATATCCCTGCTGACCCTACTGAGTACTATTTTTATTTCTGTCCCAGTGAGTCAAAGGCACGGTTACCTCAATCTCCAGCTAACATATCTCTAGATCATAACCACTACTTCCTCTAAGCTATTCAACTACTAACATAGTTAGACTAAAATAACAACCATTGTTTTTAGCATCTTTTTGCTAGAAATTTGTTGCATCTTTCTTAGCCTGAAAGACCATGTGCCTCAAGGCATGCTGTTTTTTCCAACAGTAATTACTGGTCTAACAAAAATATTCATTCTCAGTAATATATGAAGTAAACTGAATTCTTCAGGCTGTTTAAATGCGAAATACACAATATTTCACAGAACATTTAGCTCACAAATTTTCCTCTGTCATTATTAGCTCTGTCAAGCTAAAGCTTCTGCTGCATTTCCCTATTTCTGGAAGTTATACTCGGCATGTGTAATCTCTACACAATGAAAACTAATGCTTTGTTTCAGCTTCCTATTATAAGCTTACATTTGAAGCCTCAGTCCAGTATTGTAAATGGCATACTAACCCTAACTCCCGGCACATACGACCATTACAAACTGAATGTACACATGTCAAATCTCACAGGTTGATTTCTGTCAAATGAAGACCAAAGGTCATTAATTCTTCTTTTATCCATTCACTTAGAGAACTAAGCCTTTTTACCATACCTTTATATGACTGCTGGATTCCAAGCGACAATGTCTTTCCAGCAGTAAGTAAACACACAATGACTTGAAAATCTGGAAAAGGAGATTTTGCCTGTGGTGATATGAAATATGTAGCAACTTAGGGCAGATAACACATAATCTTTGCAAAACCATTAAGAACAGTTCAGTATAAATGTTCTACGAGATTGCAAACAGATTGCTTTCTAAGGTCCACTCCTGAAACATACTTTTAATTTTACCTTTTCATTTAGCTATCTGAAGCAGAATTTCAGCTACAACAGTCTTATTTGCAGCAGGTACATGATTATAAAAGTAATGTTGCATACAGAATTGAAAAGACTGTTGCTTTATGAAACTCCACTTTGCTAAATTAGCCTAAATTTTAATGCAAGAAAATTCTGGATTAAAGCTTATCACATAGATTCACCTCTGGATTGCCCATTCTCCTATGACAATGAAATTTTTTTAAAATGCAGTACAGCTGACTCTGGCAAGCCTGAGTCATGTTATAAGACAAGATAAAGAAAAGGAGAAAAAAAGAGTATGCCCTGAAGCCTATGTGTGAAAGAGGAACACTGATCAGATTAGAAAATACAATGGAGGACTGTAAGACAGAAAAGACCATGTGCATCAGTAGGGTCAGACCTTGGCAACAGAACAACAGCTGATGGATCCAGAAAAGTCCACTGATCAGCTAGTCTGCACACCTCTGGACTATGGCACTGCCAATAGCCCTACAGCAAGGACCTACTTGGTCCTTTGTGTGGGAGACCCAAATAAACAGTCTAGCCTACTATAGGAAGTAAACACGTGAGACCAAGGAAGAGCACAGGGAAATATGAGGTGGATTTCACAGCCTAGAGAATGGCATTAAGGAAAGCAAGCTATTATTTTATTTTCTCTCATTTGTTGCTATCTGACCTCTAAAAAGCAGGCCATTGCCTCTTAAAAAGAGGAAAAGATGCTTGCATTTTACATATGACAAATGGTAACATACATCACAAGACTCCTTCACACAGGATGGTTGAATTTGAATGTAAATATGTACATTGTAGCTGCACTTTTTGTTTTTTTTCCTTTTTTTGTTTAACTGGAAATCAAGTTCAAGCTTTCAGTTAGCCTTTTATGGTGGAGGGCACACAAGTACAAGGAATAAAAAAAGTTCCCTTTTCCCATCAGCTACCAGTGTATACGTCTACAGACGTATGCTAGAAACTTGGCAAACCTTGATAAAACACTTCTGGCATACAGAGAAGCAAGGAGTGTATTGAGGCAGCATTTGTCAACTCTTGCTTTAATGTTAGGAAAACCTTCCTCCTTTGATTGCAACAACAAGTGAAATACAGCACTTGAAATTTATCTGGGAGATACCTGAATCCAAGGTTACGGATGTCCCACCTCTAGGTCACTGAAAGCAAAGCAAACTAAAATTGCATGTGAATGTTAAAAATACAACAAATGTAAATCTGACAAACATCAAAGTCCTGAGTGTTAGCTGGATTTTTTTTCCATACTTCTCTTACAGAATTCATGCATTTTAATAAGTCTAATAATTTGTACATATTGTGAACTACAATTATTTTGCTTTCAGGTTGATTTACAACTGTTGACAGGAAAGGAGTGTAAAAGCATCACCTTTTAATTTTTTCAGATACTTGATGCAGTGATGGAGTGATTAGAAGGATTATAAATAATGAAATATTATATACTTTCAGGAACGTTCAGAAATCCTGTATTAAAACCACTCTTACAAAAATTACACAAAAGCTTTGTTCAGCTTAATTCATGCCTTAATACTCTAAGTCTGATGAAGTCTAATGGAGGGTATTTTCGCCATTCTTCCAAAAATAATAGTTTCAAGGAGCAGTCATTCTTTTATAAAACACAGTATCTTATAATACAGTGACAACCTTAAATTAAGCTCTTCTTTAGGTTTCCATGTGTAGGAATATGCTGTATCCAAGATCACTTGCATCCAGTAACCATAAATCTAAGAAACTTTTAAATTCATGTTCCTAATTTCTTATTTAAGTGACAACACTGCAAAATGTAGGCTGATTAAAATACTTTCTGAGGGCAATCTATTGAAAATAACATCCAGTTCCATATGGACACTAGACATTACATCAAAGCTGCAGTTCTTCAAGCCCTAAATTTAGGAACAAAGGATTGACATTGGCAGTCTTGATCATCTAACTCAAGCCTCTTGCAATCTCAATCCATGTTGCAAAAGCTGTTTAGTCCAAAAGGGCCAAGTGAACATATATGCTATGTATCCTCACACAACACATGCTACAAAATATTTTTCCAAACTCCACAGTCCACTATGACCCTAAGTCCCTGAATCACAACTACTTCCCTTCAATATCAATATATACCTCAGGGATTTTGTGTCTTTGATTTTTAAAAAAAACACGATTCCTGACAGCAGCCTATGGCCCAAACAATAAAGAAAATTACAAGAAAAAAGACAGCAATGGCTATCAAAGTACATTTGGGGAGGAACCCTTCTGAGCTGTGGAATGGCACTTAGTTATGGGCATGGCACAGAGGCCTGGTACTTAACAGACTTTTTCATCACTAAAATTTTACTGTATCCCACCACACATCTCTGTGGCTAACCTTTTCAGGAAGGATTAAAAAAGAAAAAAGACCTCCACCAAAACCAATGTTATGATTTATCACATAAATAAGTAGTCTGTCTTTCAAGCAGTGTGGTATCCAGAACTGTGTATTAGCCTCACCAGATTATAGGATGTAAGGCTGAAAGAGCTATCCTCAGCTATTGAGTATAAGCTCCAGCAACTGCAAGCAGCTTCAGCATGTAATCTTGTCTGTAAATGTATCAAGCTTCACTGTATGAGTAATCAAACTCCTTGTCTTCATTGCTTCTATCGCCATGACTGTTTTGAAACATTACAATCTGCAGTTTGCAAAAACAATGCGAAGAACAGTGACAACGGCAAAAATTAATTCATATCATGAATTTCTCTAATATTAAAATGAATGGAAAATAAGCTGTGAAACAAATAACTGAATCATGAATATTCATAGTTTGGAATGGGTAACAATACTTTTGAAAGTAGTGAATACAGTTAATAACTTCAAATGCTTTTGTTTAAAGACAGTGCTTCCAATAGATTATTTATTATTCTTACCCTGTAACAATTTTTCATCTTCACAGGTGATACTGTGAGAACATCTGCAAAAACATCATTCTAGTTTAAGGTGTTTCAGTCTTACAAATACACACTGGAGTATCGATATAAGTTAACCAGCATCAGTGTCTGAGAAAGGTTTATGTGAACACATGAACAATAAATCCATACATTAGTACAACTACCAGGCAAAACCAAAGTATACAAGGCAGTATGGCAATTTTCTAAATTAATTACCTCTAAGTTAAAGGTGAAGCTTTACATGTTTCTTCATTTCCAATGTCAGTCTTAACTCTCCCTGTCTGTAGTCCTCCTCAATCAGAGCAGTTCAGTACCTCACACACTTTGTCCCTTTGTCCTCAAATGTGAGGACCTTCCTAAGGAATGGCACAGAGTCTCAGCTGACACCAGCCATGCCTCCTGCACGCCTTTGCTATGCTAGACCTGGGAGAAGACATTCCACTCAATTTAAAACAAAAAATAAGAATGGCTGCCCGCTTTAAGTTATTAAAAACTTTTTTTTTTAATTTTGCTAAATAAAACTGTTCAGTTTCCCCATAGAGAAAACTATGTGAAGGCATACATTTGAAAGATTTCAGTACATTCACACAGAGGCACACCCCTAAGCCCTAACTGCATTACTCCACGTCCACTGGCACACCACATGCCACAAAATACTTCCCCAAACCCTACAGTCCATTAAGACCTAAAATAAAGTCCTGATAAGATAACCAACCCTCTTCAATACTAAGGTAATATTCTGCCAAAGAAGTTAGGAAGAACCCTGAAAGCAGACCACGACAACTCTACTCAGGTAGTGCAGAGGGCCATTGGGTGTGGGATCACTAGCTCCTCTCCAACAGCATTGAGCAATCCATTTCTCTTTCCTTACAAAATGCCTTACTCTTTATTGACTCATAAGACCGTAAAGAATCATATGTATTTCTTCAGTTTTATATTCACTGGAGTAATGTGCTAAATTCATGAAAGCCAAAATGTAAAATTTTAACCAGGAAAAAAGTTTTATTACTTCAAATTTTTGCCTTTTAAGCTGTAACTGTTTCAGAAATAATTCCTATCATAGTGTAAGGAAAGCGAGGATTCAGTCAACAAAATGGGAGATGGAGGTGAGACTAAGACTTGATTCACCAGGTAGATTCACCAGGTCATACTGACACCAGCACTCTCTAGTTCATACCATGCTGTAGGTAAAATGAGGGTAATATTTTGCTTTTGCAGTAAAAGAAATCTTTTCAGACAAAGCAAACAGGCCAGAGATGTTCCAGGTGTGAGAGGGTTCAAGAGCAAGAGAATCAGAGCTGTGTCCTTTCTCCCATAAATACACAGTATCATAACCCAGAACCAATGCAACACCATACACCAGACCCACAGCAGATCTGTCAGTCATAGCCATTTACAGAGCTGGCAGATCAACCATATATTAGAGGGAAAAGATACAAGAAACTCAATTTTAAAAGTTGTAATGTCATTGTAACTTTTTACTTAAGAAAGGTCTATAATCTCTTAGGAATCCCCCTTGACCCTCTTCACCCCCACACAAATTGTGAGGTTCATTTCCATTCTTAACTTTGTGAGACTTGTATTGGTTCGTAATTTTTTAAGTTGTCAAACATACAGTCTCACTACATAAAAGATGTCTAATTAGCCTATGCGAGGATTAATTTGGACAGCATTTTAATTACAAATCATGATGCATCAGACTGGTTCATATTTCAAACACATTTTAGTAAGCTGAGTTGTATTACATAAATGATCTTTAAAGACAACCACTTTTTAGAAGTGACTATCTTCAGGACTGAGGCAAGGGAAGACGTGCCTAAGTTATCTTCCAGCAGATTTCACAGATGGCTCACAAGGCTGTCATAAGGCACAGGAGGAAGACAGTTGCTTATTTCTTTATAGAGATGCAAGTGCTAAGCACAATCTGAATTTAAGGCTAGAAGTTGTTTATTTATCAATAACTTCTAAACCTTACTCCTGCTAACTAATATTTCTCACATCGAAGTGAATTATTAAAACTTAAAATGAAAAGGCTGCAAGGAAATAAGTATATTTCACATTGACGAGATATCAAGTATTGCCTTAGAAAAACATGTAATATGTGCTTTTCAACCTTTTATGCACTCTTCTATGCAGTCTATAGCAGAGTTATTTTGTTGGTACAAGTGAACATATGGAAGCACCATTGAGTAGTCATGGGATACATCCGTTAGACCATTTCAGGAAAAAAAGCAAGGTTTTTCAGAAGACAACTACGGGTTAATGTTGTAGATCAAATTCTGACAAACAGTACCATCATCGGTTTGTGCCCTATCACTAGGCTGTGAAGAGGATCACAACAAACTATAAATGTATATGTTTATTTTTCACAGCCTACCACACTCATCATAATAGACACTTTTCCCGATTTATAAGGCAGAGTATGATATTTTTAAGAATTTGCTCTTTGTTAAGGAAAACAGCAAAAGCAAACAAGGTCTAATGGATCATGCTGGTGTTTTTTTATATCCTTCACATGGACAAATCCTTTTTTCAGCCTTCCAATAGCATTGTGAAAAATAACAATCCATTAAAAAAAGAAAAAAAATCAGGATACATTTTCTTCCCTACAGCTTCTGAAGACTCAACTAACCTGGCTGCAAGCATCTGGCACCAAGCAAGTGGCATATGTAAGTTGTTTACAGACTTTGTGTATCTCAGAAATAGAAAGCCTAAGGCTTTTGTCAAGAAGACTCAATTCACTCTAAAACACTGTTCTTCTAAGATATCAGTCTCTGAGACCTCTCATCTTTTTGGTCAGCAATGTTCTTTGAACAATTATAGCATCTCTGGTGGGGCTTGCAGAAGGAAATCACACTGGTTAAGTGTATGTGCCACACTGAAATCCAGGGACAGTGCTCAAGAGACATTTGAAAGCATTAACCTATAGTCTGGTCTTGACTCATTGTATTATCTTCTTGTTTTCTAAGCTAAGCCGTCTATTTTTTTTTTCTTTTTTTTTTTTTGGTGTGTCTTATGTTAAGGGTGAATACTGTATTATAGAAGCTCCATTACAAGAAGCCTTTACAACAAAAACCATACCTTATAATTTCTCAGTCTCCTAGGCAGTTGCTTAATTATACACTCCTCTCATAACCTTCAGATGCACTGAGAAATTACTCAAGAATGTAATACCATGGCATTTAACAATGATTTAACTTCCTCTTCTGTATAAGACTGAATGCAGGATGGCAGTCATACATGTCTGTGTCTCTCTGAGATTCTTGTGATATATTAAATAAATAGATGGGGAAAAATTACCTTTTTTGTTTCATAAAACAAGGTGTTGTAATAAACTTCACAGGCAATTCCAACATCCCATTGTTCTGTCTAGAGCTCTCAAGCCAGAAACAGAGAGAATTCATCCTGCTCTTGTCCTGGAGGGTTCTATTCCACACAGACCCATCACCTTCCCTTTTAATATGTGATACAGCAACATTGTTACTGCCTCTATGGCTGACATAATTATAGGCAAACATATTCAAGAAGAAGCCTCTTCTTGCCTTCCTAGATCTTTCCTCCCACGCTATCTATGACAAGTCCTTTCTTTTTTCATTCTCTGTTTCATCAACTGTACTTTTTTCACCAATCCAATACATATATTTGTGTGTGAAATATATACTAATTTGACACATTCAGGTAAGTTCAGGGAAGCTCAACAATAAATTAGCAGGATTTAAAAAAACCCCGAACAACAAACCAAACCTAATGTTCTGAGTCTTTTGAGATTCAACCATCACTAAAAACAGAGCACCTGACATTTCTTTCCTTTTTATTATACCTGAAGAAGTTATTTTTAGCTTTTGTGCACTGTAATCCACTTGCTGTTAGATATGACAAGCATCACAAAATAATTAACGTATTTCCTCTAGCAGTGGCATCACTAGACAGCTGGTTCAGTTATTCCCACTGTGACATAAAAAGAAAAAAATTATTTTCTTTCCTTCACATATAAAATGCAGTAGCAACATAATATGTCGGCTTCAGTATGTATTGCAGTACTATCACTAATGACTCATGTCCTTCATGTATTTTCCAGTAGCTTGTTAATTTTTAAAAATCTATCTTTAAATAGGTATCTTGAGATTAATTTCAGAAGATTTTTTAAGTATCATGCAGGACTTACTGCTAATTTGGGCAATAGACAGTAAGGTAAATCTCTGATATTGTTTCATCAGCTGTCATCATAGAATGATAGTATCATAGAACCGTTTAGGTTGGAAAAGACCTTTAAGATCATCCAGTCCAACCATTAACCTAACACTACCAAGTCCACCACTAAACCAATTAAGGGTAGAGTAGCAATTTCATGTTTCCTGGCTTGGTGGCTGGATTATTTTTAATGAAAGGAAAAAATAGGAATCATTAAGATTGGAAAGGACCTCTAAGATCATCAGTCCAATCATCAACCCAACACCGCCATGTCCACTAAATCATGTCCCAGAGTGCCACGTCTACACTTTTTTTGAACACTTCCAGGGATGGGAACTCCACCACCTCTCTGGGCAGCCTGTTCCAATGCTTGACTACCCTTTCTGTGAAGAAATTTTTCCTAATATCCAATCTAGATCTCCCCTGGCGCACCTTGAGGCCATTTCCTCTCATCCTATCTCTAACTACTTGAGAGAAGAGACCAACACCCACCTCACTACAACCTCCTTTCAGGTAGTTGTAGAGAGCGATAAGGTCCCCCCTCAGCCTCCTCTTCTCCAGACTAAACAATCCCAGTTCCCTCAGCCGCTCCTCTTAAGACCTGTGCTCCAGACCCTTCACCAGCTTCGTTGCCCTTCTTTGGACACACTCCAGCACCTCAATGTCCTCTTGTACTGAGGCGCCCAAAACACTGAACACAGTATTCGAGGTGCGGCCTCACCAGCACCGAGTACAGGGGGACAATCACCTCCCTGCTCCTGCTGGCCACACTATTCCTGACACAAGCCAGGATGCTGTTGGCCTTCTTGGCCACCTGGGCACACTGCTGGCTCATATTCAGCCTGCTGTCGACCAACACCCCCAGGTCCTTTTTTGCCAGGCATCTTTCCAGCCACTCTTCCCCAAGCCTGTAGCGTTGCATGGGGTTGTTGTGACCCAAGTGCAGGACGTGGCACTTGGCCTTGTTAAACCTCATACAGGTGACCTTGGCCCATCGATCCAGCCTGTCCAGATCCCTCTGCAGATCCTTCCTACCCTCGAGCAGACTGACACTCCCACCCAGTTTGCTGTCATCTGCAGACTTACTGAGGGTGCACTCAATCCCCTCATCCAGATAGTTGATAAAGATATTAAACAAGACTGGCCCGAAAACTGAACCCTGGGGAACACCGCTTGTGACCGGTCACCATCTGGACTGAACTCCATTCACCACAACTCTCTGGGCTCAGCCACCCAGCCAGTGTTTTACCTAGTGAAAGGTACACCTGCCTAGGCCATGAGCCGCCAGCTTCCTTAGGACAATGCTGTGGGAGACGGTGTCAAAGGCTTTACTGAAGTCCCAGTAGATGACATCCACAGCCTTTCCCTCATCCACTAGGTGCATCACCAGGTCATAGAAGGAGATCAGGTTGGTCAAGCAGGACCTGCCTTTCATGAACCCATGCTGGCTGGGCCCGATCCCGTAGTTGACCTGCACATGCCTATTGAGCGTACTCAAGATGAACCGCTCCGTAATCTTCCCTGCTACCAGGGTCAGACTGTCAGGCTTGTAGTTCCCCGCGTCCTCCTTCCAGCCCTTCTTGTAGATGGGCATCACATTTGCTAACCTCCAGTCAACTGGGACCTCCGCTGTTAACCAGTACTGCTGATAGATGATGGAAAGTGGCTTGGTAAGCTCCTCTGCCAGCTTCCTCAATACTCTCAGGTGGATCCCATCTGGTCCCATAGACTTGTGAGCATCCAGGTGGCATAGCAGGTTGTTAACTTCTTCCTCCTGGATGATGGGGGTTTCATTCTGCTCCCCGTCCCTGTCTTCTGGCTCAGGGGGCTGACTACCCTGCGGATAACTGGTCTGACTATTAAAGAATGAGGCAAAGAAGGCATTAAGTAACTCAGCCTTTTCCTCATCCTTGGTGGCAGTGTTCCCCCCGACATCCAACAAAGGATGGAGATTGTCCTTGGCTCTCTTTTTGTTGTTAATGTATTTGTAGAAACATTTTTGTTATCTTTTACAACAGTGGACAGACTGAGTTCTAGCTGGGCTTTTGCCTTCCTAATTTCCTCTCTGCATGACCCAACAAGATCCCTTGAACTCTTCTTGAGTTGTCTGACCCTTCTTCCAAAAGTGGCAAACTCTCCTTTTTTATCTTGACTCCCAGCAAAAGCTCCCTGTTCAGCCAGGCCGGTCATCTACCCCTCCAGTTTGTCTTATGGCACATGGGGACAGCCTGCTCCTGCACCTTTACGACTTCCTTCTTGAAGAATGCCCAGCCTTCCTGGACCCCTTTGCCCTTCAGGACTCTCTCCCAACGGACTTTCCCAACCAGTCTCCTGAAGAGGCGCACACACACACACATACACATATATATATATATGGTGTGTATATATATATGGTATGTATGACATGAAATTGTCTGTACAACTAGAAAACAAGGATTCTTCACCTTCTGACACCAGTTTTGCAAAGCATTCAAATGTCTCTCTAACATAAGCCTACACTATGTTGTTTTATTCAGTGCAAGCCAAACTTCTTCAACATATACGTTAGTTTAAAAGTGACAGAGATCACCAGGTTAAGTATGGTTTAATGTGTTGGGTACATAGGACAACTAAAGTATTTCTATTATTATCTAGTTTCCAGTTATGTATTTTCTCAAGCTTCAGTTTTCCAATGGAAAGTCAGTCTCTCTCTCTACCAATAAATAATTATGATGGAAGTAAATACTGACAGGTAACACTTTTCTATATCCATTTCATGACAGCCACATATAAGCATTTGAAAATCTAAGTACTTTAGAAACAACATTGAGATTTATTATTCTAATGACAAGAGATTGTCACTTTTCCTCCTTACTCCTCAGATCACTAGGAGGAGAGATGTCTGTGCAAATAATATATGTTGTACGAAGATAAAACAGGCCCAAAATAAAAAGTCTGTCTAGAGGGAAGACAAACTGAAGCAGCCAGATTGTAGTTCTGATACTGCCACTGAAGTCGTGTGTTAAAATAATCTTTGAAAACAACAGGAGAACAAAATCAGAAGCACAGGGAACACCACTAGCCCTGACTGACTCTTAGCATGGAGCATATTCCCTTCTTTAGAGCTTTTGGAAATTTTAAAAGAAGATTTTGAGGTGACACAGAAAATATAATGCTGTGACATGGCTTGATGGAGCAGAGCAATCTGCCTTGAAAACACAGCATCTACTCCTTGCCTGGAAACATGGGATCTTCATCTCAGTCTGGCTATTACAGGCGAAAGAGAAGGAATGAAAGAGCACTATCATTTTACCAGCTTTGAAATGCAGGATTTGGATTTGAAATGCATCACTCCTCTTACTATTCTTCTCATCCTGTTTTGATTAACCTGTCTCCCTTCTCCATCCCTCTGCCCATTTTTGGTTTCTTTTTTGTTGTTGTTGTTTAAAAAAACAGATCTTACTTGACTTTGTGTCTTCCATATGACTACTAGGAGCTCAGAACCACAGGAACAACTGAACAGAACTGAGCATCTGATTGTCTATAAAAGCTTGCCAGGTGTCAGAGTAGTTGACAAAATGGTGTGCCACTCCTGAACTTCTCCTAGAGTAAAGTTATCAGTGAGAGTTAGAAGGAATAACAGAAACAGTACAACTCTTTGCTGTACTCTTCCATTATTCTTGTCTTCCAGGTATGGGTATGTAACCAGAAACAGCAGGTGCACTGTATCTCAACCAGCTTCTTCAAACGTGTGCCTAACATCTTCAACATCCCTTGGAAGAGATGGCGTTTCCCGTATTAAACTAATTACAGTGAGAACTAGGTATGGGGTTTTTTTCCCCAGCAAAAAGTAATATGCTGAAAAATACAGTTCTCAGGAGACTAAAAAAAAGGGAAGGAGGATGAAAAGTGATGAAGAATGTAAACCTCAACTAAAAAGTCAGGTGAGCTTTGATGAATTTGTAACTTTTTTAATTTTGCCAAACCAACTAATAAAAATCCCTGTCTCATAAATAAACATGCAAGTGTATTCGTAAAACTCCCATTTCTTCCACAGGGTTACTACAACTAAAGGCAATTAAGCCTGACTGAGCATTCCAGATTCAAACCAACTGAAATGCTTCTCATTCTTCTCTATTTTTAAAAAAAAACTTACAGCGATTTTGGATGGTAAGCAGGCTGATGTATCTGTAGGCTATCTCTATGTTGACAAACTTTATTCCATCTTTGCTTGGGGTCAAGCATGACAAATTTCCAGCCAGATAACACTTTTCACACCTTAAGCCCATCCAGACAGCAATCATGCCTGCTGCTCGCAGAAGCAACATCTGCCACTGCGACAAACAAGAGCTCTTGATTCACACAGTCTCTTGCTGAGCTCCCAGCTCATTAGGATCTCCTAACTGCTGCTTCTTACACACGAAAACCACACCTATCATTGAAGAAGCAAAGCGCCTCACTCCCTGCTAGACTGCTGAACGGAGCAGCTCCTGCTGAGCCTGAGCTTGGCAAGAGCAAGAGCCCCCTTCACTCAGAGAAGCAAGATCTTGTCAGACTGTCTATCAGCATTACCTGATGAGTGAGAGGCTCTTGAGCTGTGAAGCCAAATCCAGCCCTGCTAAAACTGCAAGCGCAGCAGTGCCTTCTTCAGGCATGAGCCTAGAGCCTGCGCTGGAGTGAGCATGGGGCTCCCTCTGCAAAGCCCTCTGGCACACCACAGCTCCCCCTCCTTTGGGCACTTTGCGTAGGAAGATATGTTGGAGCTACAGCATCAGCTTAACATTTACTGTAAACTAATGTTTCCTCAAAGTGCCCACATTTATCTAATTGCTTATGGTTATACATTTGGCAAGACTGTACAAGTACATTTAACGCCCTGTCCCTACTTACTCATTCAGAGGTAGCTATCCCCATATTGCCTTAAGGTCAGAAACTTTTCTAGTATGGAAAAGGACCTAGACAAACTCGGTAGTTAAAAAGAACAAAGAATTTCACATTTAGCCTGCTTGATATGAAATTACTTTTCTTTTAAAAGAAATAGTGTGTTAGGAAGAGGTGAGATTTCACTCGGGGAAAACTTCAAAAGCAGTAGCTTTAATAGAATTAACATCTAAAAGACTGTAACAGTCTAATTTTCTTTTTAAACAATCCTATTCATACAACATTCGCCTAGAATTACAATATAAGAGAATGGTCTTTCTTTGAAGGAAAAAAAAAAGAATTCATGTCTTCCTACATTTTGACAAAATTCTTTGAAAAAATACCTGGAGCAAAATTTAGCAATTTTACATGGCTCAAAAAAATTAACAAGCCCAATATATTCAGGAATTTGAGTTGGTTAATCTTTAAAACATGAGATAAGTACTACTGAGATCTTGGGATAAAATCTTTGGTAGATATTAATGGATGCTAGAGGGTAAATGAGTCTAACAATGGGGGAAAAATACCCAAGATAACCTTTGCAGAGAGAAATACTATGTCTTGTTTTCTGGGACCAGCGTTTTCTTTAACACGCCAATTAATTTGCTTTGTCTGTAGGCACTAGGATCCCTTCTGCTATCCTCATTCCTATGCAGAGAGAATATAACCACCCCACAGCTCAAGGAGTTTCATTCCAGAGATCTGCTTTCCATTTCTTACTGCTCCACAAACTTCCTATGTGATCTTCAGCAAATCCCTTTTTATCTCTTCCCAATAAGACAACACCTGTGAAATATAACTTAACGGTAAGTATACTATAGATAGGATTGCCAAAGTATTGTTATATGAACAGAAAACATTTCTGTTTATATGAATAAAAAAAGATTTCTCAGCTGGTAGAAATCAAAATAGTTCTTTTCAGATTTACACACACTGTATGTAAATCTCTAAATTTGACATCTGCTCAACAAATGGGAAGGACTTCATTTGTCCATTTATGGAATAACAGCTGGATGAACTTGCAGCAATTTTCTCCACACAGACAAATCTATGCAAGAAAAAAATGAGAAGTCCATAATTCAAAATCTAAAACTGTGTTAAACTGATGCTATGGCTTCAACTGTGAGCCATTTGTTTATATTTAACTTCTTTTTTTCAGAGCATCAAATATAAATGCTAAAAAACATTTGTATACAAATAACAAAATCATAGCTCAAGATACAGCCTTATTTTTATATCCTGCTTCTTTTACTACCCTCCTTCATTATTTTTTTTAATACACAATCAGAAGTTTGGCTTTTAAACACCAAAAACATATTTCATAAAGCACTTCTGGACCGGTAAGCTCCACTGAGCTGAAGGAACTGTGGAAGTATCAGAAATTAATGAGCACGGTGGACCACAATCCAAGCTCCCAGAGGCAAGAAAAAATAACTAAGAATTGAAATTACTTTCTCATGGCATATCATAGAGTACTCAGTGTAGATGTAAACACAGACATTTCACTTTTTTCGGGTACTGTATGCTTAGTATAGATGCATGTTCTTCACCTTGTAGTGTTTAATACACTTCTCAGCCTAGAGAGTTCATTTTAATGGAAGGAACAAATTTAATATACACAGGAAAAAATGCAGTCTGATACATACAAAGATTACAAACCCTCAGCTGATATATGGCAACATTATAATAGAATTTCACACTGCAGACTCTTGAGAAACTGGTTGCTGCTTAACAATCTTCTTATTGTATTTTTACAATGAAAGAGAGAAATACTAAATTCCTTGAAAATCATCATAACAGAATATCCTAAACACAATTATTTCCCTCTAAATATGACTCATTATTTATGGAGATGGGAGACAGCAAATGTAAAAGCACAAAACACCTGATATTGTTCATTAGAAAAGATACAACTATTTACAGTCACTTATCCTTTCCCACAAGGATTCAGAATTTTTATTTTTCTTCTTGTAAACAAATGAGAGCAACAGTTATGATCGAGATTTTGCTTGATAAATCTGGAAATAAATACGTATTTTGAGAGTCTCTTTCTTTCTAAAACATTTGGCTTAAGTAATTGGACAAAGGGGCAGGAACACCTACGGGAATGAGCTGTTATTAATAACAATGTCATATTACTGCTGACTTTAGAAGTTACAGTCTTTTAGCTGGATCTTATTATAAACTTCCTGCTGTTCAATACAGTTAGCAGCGAAAAGCACTAGTCTGACAAACTGTGGGAAGCCGACACCAGCAGCAGCAGCAGCAGAGGCGGCAGCAGCAGCTGCCATGTGCTGCGAGGCGTGTGAGGCTTGCAAGGTCCTGGGGGGTGCCTGAGGGGGTTTCGGGCCCCCAGCATCCTCGGGCTGTGTGTGCAGAGGGAGGAGGCAGCAGGTCTCACGAGAGGGCCTGTGCAAAGGGAAGGAAATCCTGAATTCAATCTTGAGCTGACTGACACCAGTAACCCACACGATGAAGGGTGGTAGGGTTAGACTGGACATAAGGAAGAAATTTTTTGCAGTGAGGGTGGTGGGACACTGGAACAGGTTGCCCAGACAAGTTGTGGATGCTTCATCCCTGGAAGTGTTCAAGGTCAGGTTGGATGGGGCTTTGAGCAACCTGGTCTAGTGGAAGGTGTCCCTGCCCATGGCAGGGGGGGTGGACTAGATGATCTTTAAAGGTCCCTTCCAACCCAAACCATGCTATGCTTCTATGATTCTATGACAAAGAAAAAAATCAAGAGAAAAAATAATTAAACTATTAATAATCCAGTAATCTACTATTAAAAGACCATCAGAGATTCATTAACAGTACAAGATAGGAATTTGTTCAAAAAGTTACTTAACCAAAGCTGTATTTTAATTTTACCACAAATTTTGATATCCTGTTAATAGGATCAATAGGTAAATTCAGTATGCTTAAACTTTCATTTAGTATTTAGTTATTACTTTGGTGTAGCTACTTAGCAGTAGCAGGAGGCATTAAATGCTATTGATATTGTAATTGGAAACTGCAGAATTATTCTGGTAAGAATGGGGTTTAGATTTGTAAAGCCACTATGGAATTCTGTACTACACTGCAATAACATGACAGTTCCTTACAGATAGGTATGGAGACTGTTGTAAATACTGTAGTCTCAGGAGACGCATTTATGAAAACACTGACTGCTTTCTAATTGAATTTAAGAAGGCAAACTATTTAGAAATCAGATATTGAACAGAAAGCTTTTTGGGACTTCTCACCTGTTCTTGTCCAAATCATTCCATCCAAAGGTCTCCCATTTTCTACTTCTCTGGCATTTTAATTTTCTGATATTCTGAAAGATTTCACAAAATCTCAACTAAGGGTTGACTCCCATCTTGCAAAATCTTCCAGTGAACTCAGTAAGACATACCAAGTTCAACACCTTTGTAATTGAGCTCTGTTCAATTTATGTCTACATACAGCAGGTCTGAAATCTAATGACCCCAGTTTGAATACTTTAGCCTTATTCCTTTGACAATTAAAAACCCAACAGATCACTCCACTGTGATTATTCCAGCCAGTTAAAATGTATTATTGGTGGTACAAAGAGAACCACCCTGTATCTCTGGAGTTCATTATCTAACTTCATCAAAGAATTTCTAGAAACAAGGAAATATTCAGCTAACTTTGTGTACCTGTGGCCTTATACAGATAATAAATGAGTATGATGGCTTTTTCTAATCTTATAGTGTGAGAGATCACAGTGTTTCAATAAGCCTCTAGTACTTTGAGGACACTGGAGATTAAAGTTAGAAGTCGAGACTGGATGTAACGTTAATAATGCCAACTAAACCCTTTCCAGAATCCAAAATGTATTCTGAGAGAAGACTGCTTTGTGTGCTTGTTTTACAAACAGCCATATGACTGTCATGTCCGTAAATCCCAATAATGTAGCTAATTAATTGTAATTAATTAATTCCTTGTAATTACCTGTAATCGTAAAAGCAACTCAATCCCCTGAAGTTTCTCACTCATTAGTTGCCACATAACATGGTTCTGTAAGATTCTTTTCCCTTGGCAGCCTGATGATCAGATTATCATAACAGCATTATGGAAGCAGGTTGAGGAGAGCTACCTACTTTGTACATAAGGAACATTATAATATCCTCAAAATTCATTTTCTTCTCTTGAAATGTAGAAGAATGTATACTATGTATTTATGACTATGTGCATCTAGAAGTATAGTGGAACCATAATCAAAGTCCAAACAATTAGTTTATTTGTTACTGTAAAAGTTACTGTACACATCTTCCATTGGGGGGGGGGGGGGGGAAGAAAAAGAGAGAACTTAAGAAAACTGAATAAGAAAACATATTAAAATAGTGAAAAGCTAAACACATAAAACGTTTACCTATCCACACTGAAAGAGAAAAGTTTGTAAATATAAAATGACTCATATCGAATCTGCAGTTCTAACAGGAAATGTATTTTCAACATTTTCTTTCTTTTAAACAAAACTGGCAGGAGTTTTAGTGCTCATTAAAGTGAAAAATGGATATTGTTGTCCAGGACAATAGGCACAGCAAAATATAAGAAGCCAAAGCACAGTTTTGTTAATAGAAAACAAACCAGGCATGCCCTACAATCTTCTTCTCTAAGGCAGAAGAATATCCCAGAAGCAGCTCTTTATTTCACATGTACTCGGCTTTAGTGCTGCTGCCACAAACTCTTCAGATGGCAGCTCCAATGGCTCCAACGTCTACCTCCCTATAAACCAGCACTTTACTACAGAATGATAGGATCATAGCATCATTTAGGTTGGAAAAGACCCTTAAGATCACCAAGTCCAACCGTTAACCTAACACTACCAAGTCCACCACTAAACCACGTCCCTGAGCGTCACCATCTTTTGGAGAAGGAGCAACAATGAAACCCACAACCCACAGACCATCTTGTTTGGCAGCTAGGTGCAAGAGACAGCAAACAGGTAAAATAATTAGCATTTAGGCAAACAAAATATGATTATTTTACAAAATCAAAATCTATTGTTTCAATCAGAAGTGTTTTAAATAAGGATGACTTAAAAGAGGTCTCTTCTGTGGTCAGAGTTACACCTCCTGGCGCAAAAAAATTGTCGAGTGAAAACTGCCTCTCCTTTCGCAGACCACTTCTGAGTGCCTCCAGGACCATCAGTGGGCAAGAGCACCGAGAAGTACCACTGCGCTCCGCAGTTCAGCTCTCCTCTGGCACAAATGCCCTCCAGCCACCGCAGGGGCAGTGAAATACTAATGACTTATTTGATCAGCTTGGTTGCTCCACTGTTCATTACGCACAACGTGCTGTCACACATGGGTTGCGAAGGTCACAGGGCTGGAAGGGAGCCACTGTAAGATCAAGTCCAGTTTCTTACTATCTCAGGCACCACTTTGAAAGCTGAAGCTTTTGTTCCTTCCGTCATTAAAATATTGTTTCAGAACCACACTCTTCCACTTAATTTTTAGCCCCATTCTTTTTTTTTTCTTTCTTTTTTTTTTAATCTCCTAAGTTTGCAATAATTTTTTTCTTGTGCCAAAACTGGTTTGTTCAAATCCTGCTTTTCTGGAGTTATGTGATACATTTTTAAAGAGAGATCCTACCCAAGTGCAAAATAGCAAACCCAGCAAGCAGCTCCTGACCCACCTACACTCCAGTATGAGCAGAGACACCTGAGCAGGCACCCTCACTAACCTCAGAGCTGTATTTGACACAGACACCCCCAGAAAGTTCAGTGCCTGTGCTACAGAGCCGATGGGACACAGGGCAGCTTCTGGGCACCGTCCGGGTGCTGCTGGGTGGGAGCTGGCAGAGCTGCCTGGCCCGGAGCAGCTCCACGCGGGCACCTCCGACCCGGACCCCACAGAGCACTCTGACTGACGGCACGAACAGCCCCTCAGGACTCCTCTAACCAAACACCCCGCTTCGTTATTCTGGAAGTCTTTTCTCTTACCTAGCTTTTATCCGCCTGCATCTGGTTTCCTAAATATCTGTGAAGAGGAGAATTGACAAAACAAGACCTGTGTGCTGGACAGACACGCAGCCGCGCTCTGGCACAAAATCTGACTGCAGAGAAAGCAGCAGGTAACTCACCAGCTTTGCTGTTTTGTAATTCCCTTCCTAATTACCTCCACCGCTGAAACGCATTCCAGTTACTTCTCCCATTCCAGCATTTAGTCCACTACAATTAACAGCTTCTAAAGTTAAAAACACTATTAAAATCTCAGTTGTTTCAAGATAGTATTTTTTTTTAATCATGTCATCCCTGGTTCCCAGGGACCTCTAAGTTATTTCAGAAATCTTTCTCTTTAAGATATCTTCGCATCTCTTCATTCCTGTTGTCAGGTAGTCAGAAATGAGGACCTGAATTTGAAACTGATGCAAATACCAGAATCTGAAACTAAGTACTAAGGTTCTTTTTAATTCAGCTCTATTGTTCGTTTTTAAGCTTCATAAGGCTCCATTGACCCAGTTTCACAATTACTTTTTTTCTGTAATTTTGCCTCCTGCTCAATGAAGTGGGTACAACCCACTGTATTCATTTACTGAAATAGAGTTTTAAGTTAAGGACAACATCTCCTGAACATAGTTTTGGCATTTCCGTTACATATATTCACTGTATCTGTGCTGCATCATTGCTCTTCTTGCATTTTAGGGATTCTCCTTCTATAAGTAAGCAAGAACTTGAGCACATATCTCTTCGTCAAGAAGTACATTACACAGTAACAAATGGACTCTCTAGTTCTTTATTTCTCGGTGTTCACAAGGACAATTCCACTAATTATTCTTTTCTATGATTAATATAACTGACATTTTAAGGGGGAAGTGAAATGCTGAATCAGAAGCTTGCAAGTTTTCATTAACAGGAAGCTTTTTTAAGAATTGTACCACAGAGATGATATGCACAGACATCTACGTTGTACCATAGCCTTAAATGTGGGCACTGACGGAAGGAAAGTGGCTTCAATCCAATCAGACCTTGTGCTGACTATTCATTTTGCCTAAATGCAGCATGAAACTCCTTTCCTTTCATCACTGAAATACTAAAAGCTTCCCAGTCAACATCTTCTATGTTTTTAAAATAAACCATTTACTAACATTGAATTGTTGGTATTAGTATGCTTGCTTATACTTTTCATGAATCTGTATTAAAAACTTGTATTAGACATATCTAATATGTCCACCACAAAATACTGATAATTTTAATTCTAATGCTGCAAGATGGTCTTATGACACTAACATTACACATCAGTTTAATATACATTATTCTAAAATATATAATTCACATCACAGTTTAGTTGGATGTAAGGACAGCAATTATGCGAGCATACTGCACCCAAACGATACAATAATTATTCTCATAGTTACCAACTCAGAAGAAACGGGTGAAGGACAAAAGGACAGCTGGACTGTTTGATCTACTCTCAGAGAAACTAAGAAACACCTCAGACATATATGTCCCAAGCCTCCTCATGATCCAGGAATCCGCTTGAGCCCATGGTACTACCTGCCCATGGCTTCCAAGACAAAATATATATTGGTAAGTATCAGAAGCAGAGAGAGGAAGCGTGAGAGAGACCTGACATTGCCCCAGACCTTAGGCAAGCCTCAGCAGCCTAGAGACAAACACAACTCCCTGCCCACCCTCCTCCCTTTTTACCTTTTGTGTAGCCAAACCACGCATCTAAGTCTGAGCTACAGTTATCTTTACTACTTTTATTTTTAAAGTTGGTCCACCTTGAAAACAATGTTACAGTACGTAACTAGTGATAAGACTGTGTTCTTGAGATTATCTGACCTCTTAAACCTAGATCTGTTTCCCCTTGTATGGGGTCTGGCTGAGATGGAGTTAATTTTCCCATAGCAGCCCTCATAGTGCTGTGCTTCGTATTGGTAGCCAGAAAGGTGTTGACAACGCACCAGTGTTTCGGCTACCGCTGAGCAGTGCTGGCACAGCACCAAGGCTGTCTCCCCAACATCTCCCCCCCTAACCAGTAGGCTGGGGGTGGGCAAGATCTTGGGAGGGGCCATAGCCAGGACAGCTGACCCAAACTGTCCAAAGGGATATTCCATACCATATGATGTCTGCTCAGCAATAAAAACTCAGAGAAAGGAGGAGGAAGGGGCGGGCATGCGTTATTTATGACGTTTGTCTTCCAGAGCAACTCCTACCCGTACTGAAGCCCTGCTTCCTGGGATGTGGCTGGACATCACCTGCTGATGTGAAGTAGAGAATAAAATTTTTGTTTTCCTTTTGCTTCTGTGTGTGGCCTTTGCTTTTGTTTTTATTAAACTGCCTTTATCTCGACCCTTTTTTTTTTTCATCTCATTTTCTCCCCCATGCTGTCCTGCTGAGGAGGGGAGTGATAGACTGGCTTGGTGGCACCTAGCATCCAGCCAAGGTCAAACCACCACACTCCTCCATGGGAAATCCCCATTTCCCAGGGACTTCCGCAGGTTGCAGCTCAACACATCCTGAATGCTGTGCTGGAGGGAGACGAAACCATGTCCCCCTTCCATAGGGGGTTGGTTCCGCACCCCTGGCAGGCATACACATAATTCTCACTGCATCACTAGCAACACTGCTAAAAAGGCATAAAGCAACTTCTTCGCAAAACTTAGAAGTCTAAACAAGAAGCACAAGTATATGGAAATCTCATTAACTTCAATGTCCAAACTCAAATATCACATTTTAAAAGTGGCTGACACCTACTGAAAAGAGGAGAATTTTCAAGTTACGTGGCAGTGATGTTAACCACAACTACACTGATGGCAATTTTAGGATGAAAGACAGCAACAGCAATCAAATATCACTGATTTTGATCAAGAATTCCCTCTTTAAAACCAAAGCTTTTGGTTAACATAGAGATGCTTCATTGGAATGCAATAGCTTATTTTCAGTTTTGCTTTGAACCTATATTCATATCCTTACTAATGGCTATTTTAATAACCTTAAATGATCACGGTCATGGTTCTTTATCTAGCTAAAAATGTGCTCTCCCTGGAAGACTGCAGAGCTTGTTTGCTCTGGTTCAGAAACAAGTGATTCACAGAAAGGATGCCATATCTTGAATCATAATTTAGTTGACATTAATGGCATCTCATAATTACTGTAGATAACTGATCGCTGTGGACACATCCATAATAACACTCAGCATTGTCTTTGTGCACATACTTTCTGTGATTCTAAGATTTTTCTATTAAAATTGCATTATGTGTGCTGTTGGGACTACCAATGGCAAATACAATTCCATGCAATAATATGAGATTTCTGCTCACAATTTCTGCTGACCAAAGGTCAAGCTGAATTTATTGGCTCTGATTTCCTCTTGCCCCTCACTTTGTACAGTTATTTGAATTAGTGTAAATTAGGGTTAATACACAACAAAATTAGAAAGGATTATTTTGTTTCCATTTTGCACTGATGTCAGTAACTGCACAAATTGCAGAGAGATAAGAGAATATTATTCAGAGATCAATTGCAAATATTGCAGTTCCTATAATTCTAGACTTTCCAAATCTGCGACAATCAGATATGCTAAAAAAGCATAAACCTGCAGCATATAATATACATAATGAACAATCTGTAGTGCATACAGAAAAGCATACAAAATACAGACAAGACTATCCTTGATTCATGTCCCAGCTAACTGCAGTTTGGCAGTTTATTCAAAACTGAGTCAGAAATACCCATGTTTGTGTATAAAGGTCTTTGTGTTTAATATTCCCATATGAATTTCCTGCCATGTTTTATAATTTTTGAACTCACATATGCTACATAACAATAACGTCCACAATGGTATTACGCACTCAGTGAAAAAACATACCCTTTCATTCTAAACTCACACAAGAAACAGCATACAGTGATGTCCTACTATACTTCCCAATTCCTCTGCAGATAACATGATCACATCCACAGCCTTGGAGAGATGGCTTGGAGGAGTGTCTGTTTCCTTCCACCGGGGAAAAATACCCATTATTCCCCACCTTCAATTGCTATCTTTTAACTAGTTATTAATCTGTAAGAGGCTTTTCTTGTGAATTCCAATTTAGTTCAGTTTAATCAAAAGCATTGTTAAGGAAATTTGTCAAAAGCATTTTGGCATCGAGGTGTAACAACTTTTCATTACAGTCACCGCTTCAGAGTGATTCTTCAACTGTTACAGCTTAAATTTATATGGAGCTGTTCAGTACTAAAGCAAGAGTATTCTTTTGTGAGCTCTCTGAATATTACTTCAGTCACTTACAGCATGCAGCAGTTCCGTCTCTACCTCATTCCACATCATGATATTCACCTAGTTCATACAGGGGCAATCAAACTGTCTATTATTGCTCTATTGTCCATCCCAAAGTTTCTCTCCATTAGTGTTTCTCAGTTCCTGTAACCATCTTGGTTGGCTGGCTTGTACTTTGCTTTTATGTTAATATTTTTGCCTTTCTTCTTATGCCTGGAATTTCACCCATGGGGATTCAACAGCATGTGCTGATGTAGTTAGCCATTTGTAATCAACAAGCTTGGCTCCACCTTTTCTTGTCTAAAACATGGAGTTGGACTATTCTATACCATGTGTACCCTCGGCATACAGGGAACCCTAATTTCAGTACACAGTTTTCTATAATCCATATAGAAGCACTATACCCTTGGTTTGAGATGTATGTATTCTTACATGCCCTAGTTAAATGGGACTTGTCAATATCATTCTTTTGTCCTTTTTACTCAAATTTCATTTCTTTCTATATTATGCTATCTGGTGCTACTGGTACACAGGATCCAAGCCACTTCAGATTTCTTATGGCACTGGCTAGACATACACCTCTTCAGTCCACTTCTTCCTATCAGCTGGAATCAGTTTTACAGAAGGACTACTAACGGCATCGCAGTTGAAAGCATAGGTAGCTATCTGCTGATGTTTGCTGACAGTTCAAGTGAGCTTGGAAATTGCGACATTGTATATAAGTTCATGTCTCCAACTCAGGCTGATGAAAAACGAGTTTCTGCATCCAGTAACTCAGTTTTCCACTTTAAAAGAATACCTCCAATATATCTGCTGTCTTCCTTTGTCATCACAGCAGTTTGCAGCAGGGTCAAGTGAAGATCACCCTCTGCAGGATCTCCGCCTCTCCTCTGTGGTGCCCATCTCTCAGGGACACTTACTTCCTCGCCTCAGACTCATTTATCTACTTCAAATGACACAGAAGAGTAACTTACAACTGTTCAGTTCTCCAAGATTCAGATTGAAAACACACACAGGTTGTCCACTCCAATAAACACTTAGATGACATTTTCCCACAGAGTGTGCTTCCTTCACTACTTGTTTCAACAAAGGAGTTTTGGCTTTGTTATTCCCCTCACACACACCTTTTTTTTTTTTAACTCTCCTTATCAAGGTAGTCTCCTGCTCCCCTACAGCTTTTAAAGAATAAAAACATGTTGCATGTCTCCCACCACCTGTCCACAGCCACCTGAGTTCACATCTTTTCAAGTCACTGCAATGCTGGACTCCAAAAATGTCTTACACAGTCCCAGTTATATATTGGGACTGTATTATATGTTTGTTCTAACCACAAAAATATCAGAAAACATTGTCAGTATGTTCTGTTTCTATGCAGCATGTTTGGTCACTAATTCTCCACAAAAAATATTTTATTGAGATAAAATTTACAGTTGTTCTTCAGAGCCTTCCTATATTACCTGGACAAATCACATTCTTTCAGGGTTTTATTTCTAGTATATTATCACAGAAATAGGGATAAATCAAACACTGACACAGTGCAACACAGGTTGCTAAATGGTATCTTGGATGGCTGCATAGATGGAAATCAAGCATTATTTAATTTCAAGAATTAAATTTGCTACAAAGAGATTAAGCTTACCCAGTGCCAACGGTAAGACTTACTTTCTTAGAAAACGATAACAAAATAACTGACTTAAAATGTAATACTCAGTTCCCTCTACAGTACATTTTAAACCCAGGGATTTGCTTATTTGTCAAAAAAAAAAAAAAAAGCATGAAAGACGCAAAAATCTCTTGTATGTAAACATAGGGGAACCTTTCAAGCTTTTTATAAGCTGCTTTTTTTTTTTTAACAGAATCATAGAAAGATATAGGTTGGAAGAGAGATTCTGGAGGTCTGGTATAACTCTGTCCTGGTTTCGGCTGGGATAGAGTTAATTTCCTTCCTAGTAGCAGGCATAGTGCTGTGTTTTGGATTTAGTGTGAGAATAATGTTGTTAACGCACTGACATTTTAGTTGTTGCTAAGTACTGCTTACACTAGTCATGGACTTTTCAGCTTCCCATGCTCTGCCAGGTGCACAAGAAGCTGGGAGGGGGCACAGCCAGGACAGCTGACCCAACCTGGCCAAAGGGCTATTCCATACCATATGGCATCAGGCTCAGCATATAAAGTGGGGGGGTTGGTGGGGGGGGGAAGCAATTGCTGGCTGGGGACTGGCTGGGCATCGGTCAGCGGGTGGTGAGCAATTGCATTGTGCATCACTTATTTTGTATATTCTTTTATCATTATTATTATTATTATTACTTTCTCTTCCTCTGCTGTCCTATTAAACTGCCTTTCTCTCAACCCATGGGTTTTACTTTTTTTTCCTATTTCTCTCCCCCATCCCACTGGGGTGGGGGGAGGGTGAGCAAGCAGCTGTGTGGTGCTTAGTTGCCAACTGGGGTTAAACCACGACAAACCCTCACTGAAAGCAGGGACAAATATAACGTTGGATCCAACTTCAACTTTAAGCCAATTTGCTCAGAGCCTTCTTAAGTCAAGTTTTGAATATCTCTAAGCATGAAGATTCCACACCTCCGTTCAAGCAAGTAAAAGCAAAACCACATCTACTTATATTATCAAAACATACATAGCTGTTAGAAAATATTTTCATATTGAGTTTATCTATATAGAAAAAGATACGTGTCTCTCTAAATTACCTTTCTAAAAAAAGATAATTTGCTTTCCTGATACCACCTTTAGGAAGAGGAAAATAGTACATTTACACACATCAGTCTTCGGTGAAAAAATTAACTACTGCAAAGTAAAATTCATTCTATGTGGATTAATTGCAGGTCTTGTATGAATACAGGAGATAAACTATCTGTTCATACAATTTGAAATTTCAGAATTGCCTCTTTCATAGGATTGTTAAAAAAATAACAGAAATCCAACTGCATTCTTATTTGCTTATTAAAGAATATCCTGTTATGCATATCAGATGGCATCTTTAATGTAGGTAACTGAAGCTCACTTACAATTACATTCACTCATATGTTCACATGTATATATTCATTTATTTATTTACCTTGTAAATATAGAATTTACCAGAATCTTGGAGTCAATACCAAAAAGAAAGGCATTCTCTAAAGAGGCCTGAGCTCCATACAAAATGGCAGCTACATTAAAATGTACCTTGCAAATTCAGCTACTTTTGCACTTTGAGTCATAGAATTTGACAAATGATCACTTCTGGGTTGTCAAGACAGAGGAATCAATCATTTGTAGCAACATTTAATGTTTTTGGTTTCAATTTTCACTTGTCTGTGAAGAATGAAATATCATAAAAGAAATAGTGGAGGCATAAAGAGCACACTGCTACTAACATGTTTAAGTAAATTCTGCCCAAGTCACATGAAAACAAAAATACATTACTCTCTGACAGCTCTTTCTTGATTTAGGTGAAATGAGTCGTGAGTTTTGCTCACTCACTAACACATTAATAGCCACTTTGAAATCACCACTATCCTCCTTTTTCTCTTGGGCCTGTGTTCCAGACAGTAATCTTGATTCATCAGCACTCACACACTCATCTGACTCATTTATTTTTTCAGGGTTGGCCAGAAAAGCAAGCTAATTACAACAAAAAATTCAAGGAAGAATTCTAGGCATGACAGAAATTCATGACAAGAAACTTAGAACAATTGCTCAAAACCAAATGAAGTGATATTTTACATTTTCAACCTTTTGACAGAATTGAAATATTCTGCACACTGACTTTTGATCAATTCTACCTTTCTCTAACACTGCAAAGAACAGAACATAGCTGGTTTCCTGCTGGACTAGAAAAAGAAACTTCCACAAACCCTGAATTTGCTACCAAAAATGAATATATCATCATGGCAAAGCTATTCCAGGAAGGAATTCATAAAAAGTAGGAAAAATGCAAAAGTTGTACTTATGATGACCTTGATACAAGTTTTATTCATACTGCTACAGTTTCCAAAGAAAAGCAAGTTTCAAAAATGGAAAAAAACCTTGGTCAGTACTCAAACAGACTTTGGTCTCTGTTTTGAAAGGAACTGTGTCTCAGTGAGACACGAGAAAACATTTTGATTAAAAAATAAGGATAAAATCTATTAATAAAACACAGGGGTGACAGATTCTGCAGATATTTTCATTCTGAAAAAAAGGCCATGGACTCATCTCATTGCAGAATGTCAGCAAAATAACTATTCAACAGAGGAGAAAAGAAAAGCCAAAATTTTTTAGTCTGGACTGTGAGGCTCAATTAGTGCTATGAAAAATTAGACTGTAAATTTGGGCAGATATGTTTATGTACAAAGCTGCTCATATGAAAAATGTAAAGTGTTAATTTAAGGGCTTTGTAATAGATATTAAAAGTATCAGTTGACACAGCTGACAATTTCAACTATGTTTGTATCTATGAACCAGCAAATCCCAAAGCTCAAACGAATCCCCTGGGAAGTCTCAGTCTCATCTTTTTTTGAATTCATACTTTCCTTTGCACTTAGGGACTACAAATGAGAAGGTTAAATACAAAGTAAGAGCTGTTGTCATCCCATTTTCAGCTTTAGTGACATCAAAAGAAAACAAAAGGCTTTTAAGACAGATTGCTAAAGAGAGATATTCAGTAGAGGTTGGCTAAC
The DNA here is from genome assembly GCF_030463565.1 of Pelecanus crispus. Taxonomy (NCBI): domain Eukaryota; kingdom Metazoa; phylum Chordata; class Aves; order Pelecaniformes; family Pelecanidae; genus Pelecanus; species Pelecanus crispus. The sequence continues at coordinate 129,310,372 of NC_134644.1, read as the reverse complement.
TCAGAATATTTTGTTGCTTTGGATTAATACAGGAGATTTCACAATTTATTTGAGACTAACCTGAGAATGATTTCCAGGTTTCATCTATACGGTGCCATGTATAATATTAAGATTTTTGCTACTTCTGTTTTGCCACTGTATTTATTAAGAGCCTGAAGGATATTAAGTGTTGAGCTGAGTTGAACCATTCTAACACCTCTACTTCCACCGTAATCTGCTTTCTCCACCCTGGTATAGTCTTTCTCTACCACTCATTTCATGAAGTTATGTGCGCATTCATCTGAGAATCTATGTCAAGTTCCATTTTTAAGGATATGTGATTTAGCTCACATCTAGGTTATCTACATAAAATAATACGGGCAATTCACAAAAGATTCCCTTTAGTAATGTTGAAGACTCCCACTTGCATTCACAGCATCAAACGTCCTTGTACTAAAAGCAGAGATTTCTATTTCCCCAAAAGACTGAAGATAGCCCAGTGATGTTCACTAAGGACCCAAACTTCATCATCTGTATATTTCCCTTGAAATACGGAAGAGATAACAGTGAAAGGCAGGAAAAAAAGAACATCTGCATCACAAAATCTCTTTGACCATCTGCAGATAGTCATTCACTTTCTTAATCAAGCTCTTTAAGCTTCCATTCTCAGATGATTTCACCAGGCTTGGAAGTTTAAGGAAGTTTTTGTGTCCAGCTCATTCAACGAGTTTTAAGTGACAGCACAAGTAAAAAATTAAAAGGTGAACATTATCCCAAAAGACATTGAGATTTTTCTTAAACTAATTCTTGCTTCCAATATCCTAGCTCTCCAATATCTCATCTTAATGTGGTTTATCTCATCCCATCCTATTACTGTAGCTGCTCAAGGCCAATGTGAAGAGAGATTTCAAAAGCCATTACAAAGCTGACAAACAAAAACATCCATACAGTGTGTTCAGAGGTAGTGCAACATGATGCCTGAAAAACAAACACTCTTCCTATATTTAACCTGACAAATCCCTCAAAGGCAGAAAGCCTTCAGGACCACACCAGAACAAAACAAAGGAAGTCTAACTGTAGTTAATATTTGGAATCTTTGGGGGTAAGATTTAAGACAGCCCAGTAGAAAGTGGAACATGAATACCCTGTCAGACAAGAGCCTCAAGATGAAATTATTTAGATTTGCTCTTGAAACAAAGAACAAACAAAGGAGGTTAAAGATAAAAAAAAAAAAACACCAAGAAAACAAAACAAAACAAAACAAAAAATCCCACCTCTTGAAACAGAACCACTGAAAAAAGGGGAGAGACTTAATGAAGAATATTAAAGAACAGAATCTGTATTGGTGTTTAATTTGAATGGTTGTCAGTTTTCACACAGATGGATATGAGGCTGTGAGAGTGCCTGAAGCTGAGCCACACCAAATATTTCAGACCTGAACTTGTATTTCTGTTTCCCCTGCTGTAATACCCTAAGCTTTCATGTTAGAAAAGCAGCATACACAAATGACTAGATTTAGAAAACTATGGAAAAACTATGCTGTCTTACTCTTATCCTAGTCCAATAGTTAAGAATTTTCAGAAATACTTTTACATAAAACACCTCAGTAGTCACTGAGACACAAAGATGATGAAAAGGTAAGAAGTCAGCCTTGCAGGCACCAGTCATTACTCAAGACATTTTTCTTCCTTTTGTTTGTGAAGATTTCAGAGAACCTGGAAAGCAGTATGCATCAGGCTACCCACAATTCAAAGGTGAAACATGATTACAGGATATGAAAAACGTATAGCTATAGCTCCCCTGTGCAGTAAAATGGAGAGAGAGAGGTTGTTCCAAAGGCCAAATCAAAACAGGAACCCAATTCAGAAATTTAAATCTGAGTGTGAAAAACAAAGTTAAATATTTCATCCCTTGGAGTTTCTATGACAACTCCTTTACCATCCCGGCTCCCTGCTACTAGCACAGTAACTGGTAGCACTTTTAACCTTCCCTGGGTCATGAGTAACAGGCATAAGCTCAGCAGTTTTGTTCTTCTGGTGTTGCCAGGAACCAGGGAGCGCAGATCCAGCAATGTGCTGACAGCTGTTCCATGTTGTCTTCTATCAGGGCTAAAGATCTGCATTGTTAACTATGCTGGAAACCACACAGCCTGGTCAGTGAAAAAAAATACACCAATAATTCATCCTGATACAAAAGAATGGTTGAAAAACACAGAATATAGAGTCTTTAAAATTTGATTTATTAAGAAGACGAAGAACAACTGTGTTGCAATTCCTTATGGAAAGGCATTTAGAACTTCCATAGTGAATAAAAACATCAAAGCAGCTTAGTAATAGATAAACACCAGTTCAACATTTACATTCACTATAGCAACTCGCTGCCTCTCTCTTGGACATATGCTGCTTCTGTATCTATATGGCTTGTGCTACAGTTCCAGAGACACGTCTTGAGGAGGCTGAAAAGACTTCTCTGAAATTGTTGCCGTACATCATGAATCATACTGCAAAACTTGGTGACTTGGCAATTTTATTAGCTATAGAATAACTGACCTTCACCAGCTTCTTGCTTATCTTCAGTGTGTTTGAACAGCAGCTGTCAACATCTACTATCAAGGATCTGCCAGTATAGTGTATTATGATGATGAGGGAATTTATACTCTGATCATTACTATGGTTACTAAATGCTACAGTAGAAAGATTTTTGATAGAATTTACTTTTGTGTTCATATTGTTAAATTATCTGTAGCGGTGCAGACACTGATGAGTGATAATTATTAGACGTCTATTTTTTAAAAGTCTTCTGGGTTTTTTATTTATTTTTACTTGATGACAGTCTCCCTTAAGGTGTAAAAAGTAAACCTACAACATGGAATTCAAACAAGCTTTCTAAATGTACTATGCGTGAGAGTTCAACTATCCTTTATTCCTTGCCCAGTTGCCTAAGCATTATTCCTAAGCAAGGAATAAGTAATTACATGGCTTGTGCTACAGTTCCAGAGACACATCTTGAGAAGGTTTCTCTGAAATCACTGCCACACATTATGAGTCATACCCCACCAAACCTGGCGACCTCGAATTACTTATACCTTGCTTAGTATCACATCACAAGAAATTTTCTGCACAAACTACTCTAACTTAAAATCAGACAGCCTAAACTAAAACTATTCTTGAGAATCCTCTGTTCTCTCTGTTATGATCAACCTTTAGATTTCAAGGGAAGTTTTGTTAAAATATTCTGTTTAAACACTTAAACCAAAAAGGTTAATTTTAATTTGAAAACAGTTTGATTTACCTATTTCAGTTTATACAACGGTCAAAAATTAAAGTTTGAAAACAAAATGAAATGTTTTTAATCTAATCTGATCTTTTTTCAACTACTGCGTAAAAAAATTCATGTCTGACATTCCCTCTAACTGAGATGAGAAAAATCTTCAAAACCTTGAAAGTATTAAAGCAGGAAAACCCTTTCAACTGCAGGACCATCTAATGAGAGTTCTGCCAAAAAAATAATAGTATCACATCTTGCAGTACCAAGTGATTAACATGTTAGTTTGAAAGAAGAGAGAGCCTCTCAACAAAAGGCATTCACAGCCAAAGCTGTCTTGCCAAAGACAACAGGTCATTGCAGGAACAGTTCTGAGCAATCCTTCCTTTAACATAAACATACTCTAGAATAATATTTCAGGTTTACAAGAACACCATGAAGTCATGGATAAAGACATGTATCTACAGCAAAATAGCTCACCTGAGTAGGAACTACTTCCTGTCTTGTCAGTATTTGCAGAAAAAGTGAATTCAAGTTTTACATGGTGGAAAAAAGACTTCTGTCTAAAAGAAAGGTAATATATAAAAGGTGTATTTCCAAATTAACTAATACAAGTAAAAGTGACTACAAACTGGAAGTCTGTAACCAGGTGAACCTAACAAGAGAGAACATATCCACAATTTTAGGTTAACTGCAGTGCTGCTCCCTCCAGTTCATGTTTTTTTTTTTTCTTTTGATGGGCCAGAAAAACGATCCGAGGGCTGGAGCACCTCTCCTACAAGGACATGCTGAGAGAGTTAGGGTTGTTCAGCCTGGAGAAGAGAAGGTTGCTGGAAGACCTTGTTGCAGCCTTTCAGTACTGAAAGGGGGCTTATAAGAAAGATGAGGACAAACTTTTTAGCAGGGCCTATTATGATAGGACAAGGGGCAATGGTTTTACACCTAAAGAGAGTAGATTCAGATTACATATAAGGAAGACATTTTTTACAAAGAGGGTGGTGAAACACTGGAACAGGTTGCCCAGAGAGGTGGTAGATGCCCCATCCCTGGAAACATTCAAGGTCAGGCTGAACAGGGCTCTGAGCAACCTCATCTAGTTGAAGATGCTCATTGCAGGTGGGTTGGACTAGATGACCTTTAAAGGTGTCTTCACAACCCAGATTATTCTATGATTCTATGGTTCTATGATTCTGTGATTCTATCATATGATTCCCATTTTGCAACTGCATCCTCCATGCATCACAAGACTACCAAACAACCAAAAAGAGCTTTTCTTCAGACCCCTGCATCTGTGTTCCCTGCAGTAACAGGCTGTGTTTAACACCAGTGACATAATCTCTTTTTAAAAAGTATCTACATATAAGATAAAATGGAAATTTTTGTCATAAGATTTTTTTGACCTAAAAATATGCTCTGATAGCTGAACTTTGGTTTATTCAGAAACAGAAGACCAGACAGGAGATGCTGCTCACAGAGACAAGACATCACTGCTGAGGTCCCCACCAGGGCCAGCAGGCTGTTCAGCATACACAACACCTCAGCAGGAGCTGCGCACCTGCCTGGACAGGGAATGAATCCACAGTAGGTCAGGATTTGAAGCAGGATTACAGAGGTGGGTGAGCAGGTGAGATCAGTAAATAGTGGCTGACATACAACTGTAAATTTACTGGAAGCATTGGAGAAGGAGGTAGACTGGTGGAAAAAGAGAAGTCGTAGAGCCCCATTATATTTAATTTCAATCTTTTGACGTTGTCAATTATCTGTTTAGACTCAAAGTCACTTCTGTATTCACGTAAATATTGTACACTTATTAGCTTTAAAAAAAAACCGTATCAGCAAGCAGACATCTCAATGCAATAAATGCAGTAGTATTGAAGCAATAAAAACCTATCCAGTTAATCAGATGGATACCTGTGGTCTTTTGAGGATCCTGGTAGGTCTAATTTTCTTATAGAAATTCTTTCTTTCTTACAAATAATTTATTCACCAGAATGCTTCTCCATGCTACCACATAGTGCAGTACAATGGAAAAGACACACACAACCAGCTCATTGGGTCCTTGGCCACAGCAGGGAAATGCCATGTTCAGGCTGATTTTTTTCTGTGCTGTAATATGCTGATATATCAGCTGGGGGCCGCAGTAACCCCAAGGTTTCTCCACTGTGCACCCACTGTACAGCACAGATGTGCTATACTTCAGCTTATCCATGTTGGCGCTACCAACAAACCTTTGAACATCTCATGTCAAATGATGTGCCTGTACCCTTCTCCCTCTAAGACTTTTCACTGCTCACTCCACATTTGATATTCAGGCTCCAAGTCCCATAAAAAACCAAAGGACTGAGTATATATAAAGAAAATATAATATCCTAGAAGGACACAAAATGCGTCGTTCACAGTCCTCCTACAGTCATTCAAGTGTGCTTTGGTGATGACTGCCATATGTTATGTGGCTTCTTGCACAAGAGCACTCCAAATATTTTCCACAGTTTATTTCAATAATTATTAAACATGACTATCCTTGGATAACTACAGAACATACCCACAGTTTTCACCATACAGTCTTAGGCATCTCCCTCATTTAGGCCTAATTGCAGTGAAACTGTTGCCTATCTGCAGAAACAGCAGAATTTTAAGAACAGCTCTACCACCCCATCCCCATATAACTTTGTTGTGACTCATGGAACGTACATTTATATCCCATGTGCCTTGACTCCATCATTAAATACTGTCTCTACCCTTTTTGACTGCTCTTTCTGAAATTCTGGCTGTTCTGCCCTTTGACTTGGTGTCACAGCTACTAAAATTGTTGGTTTATCTATTTTGCATACACCATCTTCAAAAGTTTGTTTGCTGTAGGAATGGAACGCTTGGGTAGTGAGATGAGTAGCCACACTACATGATATGCATCTCCAGTCCACCATCAGTGTCCATAGCTCTGTTCTGGGGAAGGTATGTTTCTCACTGCTCTCTGCATATTCGTGGCTGTACATGCCAACATCACCAACTCAAGAAAAGCAGCTCGATAACTCCGGTGCAACCAGAGGTCATGTCAGGGAGCCCTTTGAGAAGGGCCTTGGGAGAAGACTGATTTTTACCATGGCAAGGAGACATAGCTTCAGGTAGTAAAATATCTTTCATTGCCTGTCATATTACTTTCATCAGATGAGGAATTGCGGTTCCACTAGCTAACTATTGATCACGTATTTCTGCCACGGTTCAGAGTTACAAACAAACGCTCTCTAATCTAAACAGTCAAGCTGAAGCTCTGCTGAAGTATTTCTGGTAACACAGCCATGATGAAGGCTGACATTTTGCATCTGAAAAATCATACAATGATTGTTCAGAACGCCTTTGCCATCTACTTTTAGAGGCAAGATTAATTTTTTTGTCCTTGTTACTTCCCGCCCACCCCGCCAATTAGCTAATAAGATCCCTACACCAGAATTCAGCGCAATGGGAAATCATGTCATTTTAGCACTTTCCAGCATTGTTTGTGACTGAAGAGGGCCTGCTATATTGAATTCAGAACCAGACTCTCTTATCAGCCTAGAGAAGCAGCAGTTTTCACCTCCACAGCTAACTTCTCTCTCTCTCTTATTGTTCCAGAAAGCGCTAAGCATGGCTGTAAGACCCAAAAGCCTAGTTAGCCTGTGAAGAAATGGGCTTGAACACTGGCTCGCTTTTAAGAGCCGGCCTCCGAGGACAACCCTCACGCGCTTTTGATGGGAGCACGGGGCACAGCGGGCAGGCTGGCAGGGAGCAGCCGGCGCAGCGGAGCCAGGGCTTGGGCAGGCTCCCAGCCCATCTGGTCTCGCTCCGAAGGTCCCGGGGGTGACTCTAAGCTCGCTGGCAGGCCACGCTGCTTTGCTCTCCGGGGAACAGTCAAATCATTTATTCACGATCTGGAACCAGCGAGAAAACACTCTTCCCGCACCTTCTCTCTCCAAAACACACTCCAGACTGTCCTGGGCTGTACCAAAAATAACACAAGAGGTAGCACTGAAGACAAGGCTCTTAGTGGAAATGAAAATTGCCTGGCCCTGGACAGAAAGCAGCCTCTCTTCATATTGAGAGGTGCGAGTCTAATATTTTCAGTTAAACTGGGAAAGCAAGCAACACAGCTGTCCCAAAGAATATCGAGGATGCAAGACACATGATCTCTTCGGGGTTATTTTGGGGGGATGACTCAACCCCTCAGAGCAGCACAAAAGAAGATGGTGGCTGCATGATTATCTAAGTTTAAAGATACGTTTCTGCACGATACAGTCATCTTAGCGAAAGTGCCTGAGGTCTGCCATCAGTTAAAATCAATGTGATGGTGAAGATAAAGCTGACAACCTCTTGTTATCGTCCAAATTCTGTACTGCATTCCACTCAGCTTAGCGGCAGCAGAGAGGAGTCAAAGCTTCCTGAACAGCAGTTCTCAACAGCTCTACACCTGTCCCCAGCACGACTTTTAAAGGTGCACCCAGGGGTGGGAAGCCTCCTCAGTGGAATGGCAAAGACGAAAAAAGTATTTAAAGTAACGACTCTATTATAAAAGCTATACTGGAGTCACTTATATTTCTTTTTTCCATTTAGAAAAAGTCATTCATTTCTGAATATAGAGTCATTGTGGACAAAACTAATCTCCACAGCCCCAGCAGCATTTCTGTAACCAGGAAAAAACAATAACATAATTATTTTAATTGCAGTGTCTTTAAGACTTAATCTCTAATAATGTGATAGCCAGCTGTTTCTGTAATCTATCTCACTTAAAGAAATTGAATTGGTTGCAAACAGCTGTTCCTAAACAGCAGCCACACAACGTGATTGCACATTTTAAGGTCACAACATGCAAACTACAGGATTGTGATTTGGGATAACAATCTTTATCTCCCTTTGATAATGCAATACTGAGTCATCTGAAGGCAGATAAGGTGCATGCAGTAACTATGCAACTGAGATTAATTTACTCTCTAAATGTAAAATACTAATTTTCTGATAATCAGTAAAGTTGTAAGATACAATGCCTGGACACTGAAGTCAAACAAATTCAAACGAAAAATGAGGCTGTATATGTTGAACTGTGAAAGTAAGCATCATCTGGTCAAGAGTGCAATACAGTCTTCATTCTAAGAGAGGTGGTGGAGTCCCCATCCCTGGAAGTATTTAAAAAACGGGTAGATGTGGCACTTTGGGACATGGTTTAGTCTAGTCTACCCTTGATTGGCTTAGAGTAGACTTGGTAGTGTGGGTTAATGGTTGGACTGGATGATCTTAAAGGTCTTTTCCAACCTAAATGATTCTATGATTCTATTCTATGATTCTAAGTCTTGGAAGCAAGATTTGACATCTTTCTGAAATGAGCACTCCTTGCTGACCTGCCATTACTTGTTTGATGCAGGAATTACTGGCTACAAATGCTATCCACTGTCAGGCTGAAGTCAAACAAATCACCAGTGGTGATCCTTGCAGTTCTTAAAATGTCTGAAAATAGCATCACTATGTCATATGGATATGGTGGTATTAAAAATATTTATATTTAATGGAGAAATTCCTGATATTAATTCTTTATTCTTCAAACACAGACTCTTCTTTACACAGGCCTATGGACACTTAAGTACCTATAGACATTCTTCCTTTAAGTACAAATTGCACAATGTAAATTAATCCTTCAAAGACTGAACAGATGTTTTTGTTTCATGCCTGACTTTTCTATTCCAGTGTCAGACTAGCAAAAAAGCTCTAGCTTGCCCAAAATTTTCACTACAGCCAACAAGAATGAGTGGTTCAAAGGAATCTACTTTGTCACAGATCCTAGGTCACATTCTGATGATATAGTTAGCTTATCCCAAGTGTTGCAGGTCTTGGGGCTTCCAATCCCAGGCAAACCTCTAATTGAAGGAGCCACAACAACAGCTCATCATTACCTTTTGACAAAAATATCAGTTCAAAGAAAAAGGAATGTTACACAAAATGACAATTTTGTCTAACAAATGACAATCAAGGAATTTTACCAGAAATGTAGTTAAGAGCTGCATTTTGATACAGTTGATATTATAAAAAAAAAAAAGGCAGAAACAGGATAAATTCATAAAAATGAAAACTTTCTTAAATACGTAGATTTCTATGGCTATTATTTATACACTGGCAAACATTAGCAAGACATTTTATAGACACAAACTATTACTATGCAAAAGCACTATTAATCTGGCTAAGAAAACTGGTTCAAAGGTAACATTACATGCACATTAGGAACTTAAACAAAAAACAAAACCAGAAAACACCAAAATAAAAGGTTTGCTCATATTTTATCATGGAAGTTTGTAAGCAAACAACAAATGAATTGACCTGGGTTATATAAACGCTGCCAAACTGTCCCCACACTGTGCACGGGACCTCAGCACATGTATTTAGAATCTGCATTTCTGCCCTCTCTTCCCTTTTCTCCCCATGAGACACATTTTATGAGACAGACTTTACATACACCATCTACATCATATAAGTAGATCTATTACCACGCCAGATGCCATAAGTAAACCAGCTAAGTAGAACTTCCATTTAACCAAATGGATAAAAACATATTTTCTTTTCATCCATAACTTATCTTGTTGGTTGCCAGGAGCTACACAACTGAGAAAATATTTTTTTTAAAAACTGCACAAATGTTTAGCAAGGGGCATTTCACCTCTGAAATTGAATAAAAAACAAACTCCTGTGAACAGCTGGACCAGCATTTCTCTATATAGAATGCCTACTCTAAAATATTTTCTTAAATTATTCTCTTCTATAAACACATATTTAAGGAATTAATTACTTTGCTCCACCTAATATAATCTGTAATACAGATAAAACATTTAATGTCCTAACTATAAAAGCTATTAAAAGCAGAAGTGTAACCACTCGCATTCAGCAACACTCCTTTATTACAAAGGATCTGAACATTGAAAGTCCATCACTGCGCTAAGAAAACTGAATGTGCACAATCCCTATGAAGGTGAATGGGAGTCCTTGGACAGAAAAATATTCCTGAAGCTGTACTTTGAAACACAGTTTTGAAAAACACAGACAACAAAAGGTGATGAAGCAAAAGTTTAATATCAGAAGAAGTTCCCATTGTGTGAATAATCTTGGGACAGCCCATCACTGTTTAGTATTTTCAGCTGAGAAATCACAGAGCGTTTTATCCTTGGAATCCAGCATTGGCATGGAATGATTGGTAGCATAAGACAGTGTTATCACCAAACAAAAAATTATTTACCTGAAATGAAAACAAACTGGACTGTGAAATGACACATTTTGCACACAAAACAAATTTCAAGAACTCTTATACAATTTAAAGCATATACAGAACCATTTTTCACTGATGCAGTAAGACCTGTACATTTCTGTGACCACCAAAAGGACAGTTTCAGCACACTGTTTTCCCTTCTTATGGAAATAAAGCACGTCATCACATCTACGAGTACTGAATAATGAAAGGATAAGTTCTACTTTGACATACTGATATAAATTGAAATATTAAATAGTTTAAATTGAAACATTAAATAGTTCTGGAACTGGCAGCACAAGTGCATTAAAGAAAGCCTGCAAAAGCTGAAAATGAAGCCAAGAGAAAATTGACCTGAGGTACTGAAAAGTATCTCACATCCCAACACTCAAAATGAGAGCCTTCAAGCTACATCTTCATTGTCCTGTATTCTGAGGAGCTCACCAGTATTTAGAGGTAAGGCTAACCCAACAGGCAGTGAGCGGCATGCTTTTCATTAGCTCTGTGTCACCTTTATTTAAAACCAGAGGCAGAGGCAAAATCCCAGAAATAGGGTTAATATTTCTAGAGCAAAAATGGGTTTTAAGTTGACAGTTTTTATACTAATTGATAGTTTGGATCACTGACTTAACTACTGTAAAACAGATTTACTGTGTTGCTTGGAAAAGACAGCCACAGTATCATCTTTTCTTCAGTGTTTGTTTAGTGCTTACCAATAATGTCCTTTCGGCATAATATGATAATAGAGACAATATGTCAACAGAGAAAAAGAAGGAAGAGTAGATCTGAAAGTTGTGAAATGTAAGTTGTAGTATACTTTAAAATGGAAAAGAATTTGGACAGTACCTATAAAAAACTTCAGGCACATATGGAAGCTGAAACAAAAGTGAAGTAGATAAAGCAAGAACTTTGCTTTTATGTACTTAAACTGCCAACATATATCCCTAGATGGGCTCCACAAGTTCTTTGAAAGAAGCATTATAAAAGCATGATGATTTCATGCTGTGTGTCTGCTAGGTAGCAAGAGTCAATGCAAGACTATTGACTAGTTTTCTATGAATACAGAATTTATTTTTCTTGTACTTAGCAGATTAAGCCGATCCTGTGTTTATTGAGATAGGGCAATTATGCTTTATCTCTGCCTTTCAAAAGCACCTCCTGTGACATACCTTCCCATCTTAATAGACAACTGAATCACAGTTTAATGCCTGTCTGTTCTAAAAATGCAATGTATCAGGAATGGACAAACTGGCTCAAGCCAAATTTGGCTTATAATTGCTTCAAGTTCAGCTTCCTTACCAGTGGTGCAGCATGGGTTTTAATAACCCTCCTGAGAATGTGGAGGAAACTTGTTCAGAACTTATTTTAAGCAGGAAAAGCTTTAAAGAAATAAAGTGAGGAAGTATGTGAGCTATTGATCACTGCACATTTGCTGTCACAGCGCTCTAGCTCACATGAGGCAGGAGGTCCTCCTGCTCTACTCTGCTTTGCACTACAACCCACTCCCTACCAAGGACTGTCCTTCCAACTAGGAACATAGAAAAAGGGCATCATTGAGAGACTGCAAGCACTGGAGATGTTTTACACAATGGGAGAATACGAAAGTCATCATGATGAAGTTGTGACCTACATCATGGGTGTGAGGATCTCCCAAGAGGTCAGCAGTCAGAGAAACCTACTTGTGTAATGTATGAGATAGCTCTCAGGTATCTGACAATGTATTTGAGGCACCACAAAAGTCTGGCCATGCCTGGTACATTTAATAAAAGAGCTAAATGGACCTTAGCTATATCACAAAAAATTAAGACAAATGAGACCAGAAAAAGTCTTCCATTGTAGAAATACTAGGTTTAAACTAAGAGGAATGAGATAACAAAAATCACAACTTCTCACAGAAAACCTGTCTGCCTAACAAATAATATGATGCAGAAAATACAAACTGAAAAAGGATTAAATTAACCTGAAATGTCTTTATATTCAACAGGAGCCAAAACAAGGAAAAAATTGTGAAATTGTTCCTTTCCCAAGTTAAAACGTCTAACTTATGACTGTGAAAAAAGAGGAAGATACTTTAATAAACAACATGCAGGCTGTTACTGCTATTTAACAAGACAGCTACTTATTGTATACTAGCTGTGCTTCTTAACATAGACCAGTGTAATATTTTCCACTGGCCATGCTTATGTGGAATGACTCAGTTGAGGTGGGTGTCCTCTGAAGGGGCCTATGAACGATGAAACGCAAGAGAGTAACACTCCCTTGTGATCCATCCACAAGACTCACTGACATATCGTAATTTCAAGCCATACCTAGGAAAAAAAAGGAAACAAAAAAGCAATGCAGAATCAGCTCTAGATTCTCACTAAGGATGCCAGTAAGTTACAAGCATCTCAGAAAGAAGATGTACTTGTCCTCTTTTCTAGAATCTTGCCTCCTTATGGGATTCCTCTGAAGGCCTGTGTGTGTATTGTAATAAATTTGAGACAAAAGAGGGGACGCCAAAGGTTTCCAAAGTTTACTCATTAATGTAAAAACCCTTAGGTCTAAGGATAAATGTAAAGTCTCACAGTGAATGTAAAATCACGTCTATTTTAGTATGAAACACCTTTCCATCTGTACCAGTAAATCTTTCATAAACCTCAAGACAACACCATCTGGAGGGATGTTTTAGCCTTTAGTAGCTCCTCTGTGGAAAGAGAATTGAGCTCTTGAGGCAATTCAGATGGAAGTTAATCTGTAAAGTCTGCCACCTTGCCCACTGCAAGTTAACACACTGGCTGATACAACTTAGTGATTTTTATCTTCATTTGTAGACCAACTAAGGGATAGATCCTTCTGCCAAGACATTAATTTCGGGGCATCTTTGGTTTTAGCATGCATTTTGCAGCCTATTTTTATCTTGCATTAATATCACTGACAGTAGAGAATGTACAAGAGGATGAGTATAACACAATCACGCAATCCTGTTGGGGTAGGGCTGCGAGTAATGCTAGGCACATAGCAAAATAGTTGAGATAAAAAGTGGAGTGGCCAGTAACTACTTTCCTGGATTAAATATCTGCTGGATTAAGAATCTGATAAGGCTAACAGGGGTTCTAGAAGCATATACAGTTGCAAAACCTCAGAGACTACAACAACTTTTCTTGAGTCATTCCCCAAACTTTTTTTAAATTCTTGAATTACCTCAAGTGGAAACAGCTATTAACAAAGCTTTTTTGTTTGGAAAATGGAAACTAACAGGCATTTTTTTGTACCTTCTAAACAGGCAGATCTTCCTTATCAACAAATCTATATGTCCCTTTGACAATCTCCCTGTAGCAGAGTGGCGTACCATCTGTGAGGCCACTATAAAGATGGTGTAAAACGCCTCATAATTTCAAGATGTTTACAAAGGCAGACAAGAAACATGACAAGGCAGAACAGCAATGTTTTTGAAGCCAGGTCATAGCAAAAAAACGTAAATAGGTTAGTAAATAACTTTTAAAAGTTTCATTAAAAGCCTGTATTCTTTTCAGACATTTCTAAAAATCTGTATTTAAAAATGGTAACCTGGTTCTCTTTTATTTCACAGAATGGGACATGGAATTGCAGATGATGTAAGTCTAGCTAAACCACGTTACGCACATTTCAGATTACAAGTATTCCTTTCTAGAGCAGACTGACAGTTTCTCCTACCTGCTGTGTATGACCCTCACAAAAGCAAATCAGGATATTCAATTACTTACGTCAAGTCCAAGGATAATGAGGTTTTAGTACAATTTTGCCCCACAAAATTTCATTAGTTACTGGGCTCATATTGATCTGTAATTAGATAATGTTTTGCCACATCTTATGGAGATTGTGCAGCCTCATGCAGGCCCTGCCAATAAAGCAACGAATCTTCATTTTCTACAGGCAGATATATTCAAGAAAACACAAAAGTTTCAGGATAAAAGAAACAAAAAAACCCAAACCAAATAAAAACCCTCTCCAAGCTACTAGAAGAGAGAAAATGAACTGGGAAAGTTTGATAAAATGCCGCCTCCTCCTCCCATCACCAAGCCCCTCAGTGGTCTGGCAGGAAGATCTGTGGACCTGCCTCGTCTCTGACATCAGGGACAAGTGCTGGCTATGCCTATTTTCACGCCTAAGCTACACTGCCCTGGTTATCCTGAATATGGAAGCTCTATCCCTTCCTCAGCCCTGGTTTCCTGCCTAGAATAACCTAACTCTGGTTCCAGCAGGCACGCTCTAGCACAAGCTCTTCTTTCTAAGAAGAAATGATGCTTGAATGGATTACAAGCAGGTGATGGCAGGAAAGGGCATATGGTAGATACAGTGAGCAGCTGCCACTATCAGCAAAAATGGTAGGGCAAGGTCACTTCAGGAACTCTGGTCATAGCTAGAAATGGTTTTGGGGTGGGTTTTCTTTGTTATGTCTCTGAAATGAATACTGGACAGCACTGAGCAACAGATATTTTAGCCTACATTTTCCCAGAATAGAACAGAAACCAACTACACACAAAGGAGTTATTTGTTAAGTACATTGTGATGGAAAAGTCCTTGTCACAACAGGAGCCTGCACCAGACTGCTAAAAAATTCCAACAAAGCTGCAAAAAATCAAGTCCTTTTTCCCCCAAAATGCCTAGCTGCGATCTACAATAGCAAACTTGTGGAGTACATATCCCAGACAAAACTCCAGAAAAAGAGATACCTGTCTCAGATTCCAGTAGGGCAATCTGATTTGCTTAAGGAGAAGTTATGCAAAGGCCACTGAAAACGTTAATGCTCAGTGACTTGCAACATGTCTGGTCATATGACTTGAAGTTGGTTACCAAAGTAATTGGGTTATAAAACTTAAGGGCAGCTAGATTTAGTAACAAGATGCCTAAAGCAATAACAAGGTAGCCAAAGCACAGATCTAAATGTCTTGTACTCCTTACATATTTGTTTCTGCTGTGTAATTTCTAAGCCGCAACGTGTTTAACTCGCTTTGTTTTAGTACATCATAATAGCAAACAACTGAGTTTGTCCCACACTTTCCCATGAGATGCTCAGTGGGCTGAACAATTGATATGCCTTACAGTTAAAAACAACACACTACAAAAACAAAGCAACTAATGAAATATTAAAGCACCAAAGCAAGCATGACCATAAGCAGAGACAATGAGACACAAGGGTGCTTTTATCCATTCTTTCTCAGAGAAGGTAATGGACCAATTTTAACCAATCTTGTTCTGATGTCTATCCTCTGCAATGGGGTTGTATACACATGCTGGTTTTTCTCACATCTGTAGATTGCCTTTCTGCCAGGATAAATCCAACATACCTTTAACACTGGTCACTTGTAAACTAAAACATCCTTAAAAATCAAAATGAAAGTAAAAGAAGAAAGATAACAAGCTTCATGCTCGAAAAAATGTAAACAAAAACATCTTCAGACTACTCATGCACAGCAATATTGTATGGAAAGGAAAATAGTTTATTAAATCAGTCAGGCCTTTTAAGCACAATATGGTATCAATTAGGGATCCATGGCTATAGCTACTGAATAATAGAACAAGGGCTGAAAAAAATAAATTATATCGGTAAATAGCAGGCATTCCAGCACCAAAGGAATATTGCTATATTGGAAGGAATGTAAAGAAAAGTAAAAAAATGGAATTAAAGATATGTTCTTGTTAACTCCCAAGATTTCATAAATTACAGCCACATTAGATAAAATGAGGACATAATAGCAGAGATGTCTAAATCCTCATAACCCTCTAAAAAGCCCTTAAGCCTTAGGGCTTAAGTCAATAACTTACAAAGTTAAGGTTTCCATTTAGTATTTTTACCTTTGGAGTTTTCATGCCGTAAAAGTCTGTTAGAGATTTTGCTGCATTTTCCATTTTAATATCTATGATTAGCTGCAGTCAGGGAGAGGACGTTGTTCTAAATGAAACCTTGGCACTAACATTCTTGCAACAAAAAATGATCAAGTAAGTGATTATAGTCAGTGAGCAATTAATTAGGAATGCGATCACGTAAAGGCATGTACCATATAAACCCATGGTCTATACAACTACTCAGAACTGTGGTTATTTATTCCTTCAGCTTATAAATGTGTAAATTACATTTCAATATCTCATTTAATAAGTCCTGCAACCATGAGTAAACTTTTCCTGGCTTTGTGGATGTTTTTTTTTTTTCCCAAAAAATTCTGTAATTGAGAAAGTGTCAATTCAGCAGAATGAAGATCTTTACTTGTCCTGGTTTCGGGTGGGATAGAGTTAATTTTCTTCCTAGTAGCAGGCACAGTGCTGCGTTCTGGATTTAGTAGGAGAATAATGCTGATAACACACTGATGTTTTAGTTGTTGCTAAGTACTGCTTATGCTAGTCAAGGACTTTTCAGCTTCCCATGCTCTGCCAGGTGCACAAGAAACTGGGAGGGGGCACAGCCAGAATAGTTGATCCAAACTGACCAAAGGGCTATTCCATACCATATGACGTCATGCTCAGTATATAAGCTGGGGGGTGTTGGCCGGGGAGCAGCGATCCGATCGCTGCTCGGGAACTGGCTGGGCATCGGTCGGCAGGTGGTGAGCAATCGCATTGTGCATCACTTGCTTTGTATATTGTTATTATTATTATAATTATTATACTATTATTATTAGTAGTAGTAGTAGTAGTTTTTACCTTATTTCAATTATTAAACTGTTCTTATCTCAACCCAGGAGTGATTTTTTTTCACTCTTACTCCTCCAATTCTCTCCCCCATCCCATCGGGGTAGGGGGAGTGAGCAAGCAGCTGCGTGGTGCTTGGTTGCTGGCTGGGGCTAAACCACGACAGACCTACAAAAGTTACTCTGCATCCCTTTCAAATATGGACAAAATCTAGACTTTTTTTTTTTTTAAAAAAATATGTCAGTACTTCCCAATTCAGCTATATGGGAGCACATATATTCAGCTGTTTGTCACATGCACACTGACACCTTCACTCAGGAGCAATGTGTTTCCTGCATATAGACCGATGAGATGTGATTCCTGAAGCACAATACAGACTGATAATTCAGTATAGTATAGATATACCCAAGTCATCCTTATTCAGTGGTCCTCCCTTATCTCTTACGAATTTGATCCCAACTCCTTCAGTAGTCCTACTGCAATAAGTTATCTCATATTTACAGTCACTCTTGCTTTGTTTGAGTTCAGATAAAGAGGATGGTCTAAGAAAGAGAGAGTTGTGTAGCTTCATTACTTTACTCAATGATTCTGAGATGGAGTCCGTGACTTTGAATTATTTTACCCAGTGCATGCATTTCAATGCCTGATTGTGCCTATCTAAGAGTGAATTAGAAAAGTATTCCTGGAAAAGTAGCACCATTTTTTCCTAAATATACAAAAAAAGGTGAATGCAGCTGTACCAAGGACAGTGAGATAGCAGGTATCTGAATAATTATGTATCTTTATTCAAGATACCACCTGTAGATCATTGTAAAATACAGTGACATTATAAAGCAATCTCTGTTTGGTTTGGGTTTGTTTGTTTTTCCTTTTTAATATATATAATTGATCTCCACACCCCCTTTAATTTCTTTTATATACTTACAAGGCTTAGGTAAAATGGAAACCTCCCTAGTCATTACACTCAGCAAGACCCTGCTACACACCATGCACAGCAATCATAGCTATCCTCAAGATTACTGGTGACTGTCAAAACATGGAACAGATACATTCTGAAAACATTGTGGGTTGATTTCCCAAACTTTATAAAATAAATAGGCTCACTCTGCAACCTGAGTATCACAGAAAAATAATTGGAAAAGCAACATGGGGTGAAGTTATGATCACTGAGTATGAAAGCTATGTAATAACAGCCTACCTCATGTGTAAACCAGAAATCTAAATAAGTACATGGTAAATACATCCATCACTGAAGTCCATACAGATCTTACAGACTTATACAGCTACAGAAACAGAGCTCAGAAGTAACCAGAGAAAGTACCAGGTAAGGCAGTTGTACCTATTTTGATTGCAAATTTTTTTAGTTCTCAAGAATTAACAATTAAACAGAAAAGGATTAAAATCATCACACTCAGTATTTATAGTATGGAAACTTAAATATTCCAGTCAGTTGCTGGCACTTTTGCTTGCTATGTAGTAAGTGACAAGCCTGCTCTAACTTCCTGCACAACGGTGACCTCAAAGATTGCTGTTTTGTAGCAGTTGTAGTAATAACAAGTAGAACAGAACAAATTTTCAAACTGATTTAACAGAATAGAAATAACTTTGTTTTCAACTATCTCTTTCAAAGATGGAGTTTTTGGTAAGGGTACATCTCTGGGGAACCTGAGTGCTAGTCCTTGTCTTAGAGACATAGGACAGCTGCACTGTGGGACCTAGCCTTTGGTAAAAGTGGAAACAAAAGGAAACCACAGACCCGAATGTGAATCAAAAGGCACAGAGAAAAGGCACTGCTGCCCCCCATTCAGATTGCAGAAAATGTATGTGCATATGTATTCAGAGCAGTGGGACCCACACCGAAGTGCCTAGGGAGCTCTCAACAAGAGCATGGTGCTCACTACATGAAAAGCTCATTCATGTTAGCTCCACCGACTTCCCTGACAACAGCAGGAGATGAAAATGCTCCAGAAGTTTATCTTAATCTTAAATCTATTTTTTTCACAGTGGGACTGCTTTGAGTCCTGTATGTTGTCAGATTATGTCTTCCCTGGCCATCACAAACTGCCTCTTTCCTTTCTAAATCTATATCCTTCATCTACCATGTAACCTTGCCAAGAGCACAAATGAATTTCAAAGATCCCTAGTTCCTTGGGGTCTCACATAATTGCGGTGTGTTCCATGACAACCTTATTATACCCTTACAGACAGATTGCAAATACTAGGTACACATAAATTGTGGTGCAGAAACACTCTATAGAGCACTACATAACCCTGGTTACCTGCATTACACCTGTTAGCTTCCTCCCTGCTTATGCATGCCAGTCTTCAAAGGGAATCATAATACACCAGAAAAACACAATGCATACCTGGAACGTGTCCCAGCACACAGCTAGATGAGGACACACAGGGGTGTATTCCAGGATACGAGAGATGGGTACCACTTCTAGGTACAATTTAGACATGGGAACGATGAAGTCCTGGTGGGTTTATATGCACATCTAACTTTAAAATGAATTTTCAAGGACTAAGTGTTTCCTTGGACTAGGAAGCACAGCACAAATAAGTTAATCAACTGCTCCTCCCCAAGCCTGAAGGACCAGGGATTATTCCTACCCTCTACTTTCATGTCTGATCCCTTCCAAGAACTAAGCTGCTGTTCAGCATCTCTCTTAGTGTTTTGGGAATTTCCCATGATATTAAGGTGACATAAGGCTTGGGGTTTTTTTTCCTACACAGTATTGCATCCTGATGGCAGGCAGACTTATCTAAACAAACAAGCAAGCATATTAGATAGGGAAGATATTAAATGATTGAATGTTCTGCTATATTATGATGGATTCAGAGGCAGCCCTGAAAATATTCTCTGCATTTTTCTCATTCATATGAAAATGTTTACTGCTGAATTAGCTCAGTGTAAAGGTGTGTGTTTCTGGAAGGCAAGCTTTGCAAATTTCCCAACACTGAAGAGACAGCACAGGCGTGTGATCAGAGAGGCTGACCACCTGGACTTGAAGTCTCATACTGCTGATGTAGCTCAGACTTCTCCACCTATCTCTATAAACAAAGAAAACAAACCAATTAAGAAACCAAGTACCATTTTGATATTGCATTGAAGGAAAAAAAAACAACAAAAACAACAAAGAAGCAAGAGCTAGTGTATTATTTCTATAGTGGTTTTCATTTAGAACAAAACACTAATCTAGAGCAGACTAAAAAATTAGAACTCTGGCTGTTCATTTATTATTTCAGTTCTCTTCTGTTGGTTTCCCTGCTTCTATAAGGGGATTGCACTTACTGTTTTGATTTTAACCATAAGAAGTTCACCTAATATCTGTCATGTCACATGAACAATGAATAGTACACAGACCAAAGACAGTGTTTGACAGACAAAGTGTTGTTTTTGTTCTTAAAGACTACCCACAAAAAATAAAGGGGTGGTGGAGCTGACAAAGACATTGAGAGCATTTCAAGCAAAAGAAGGTGAGATGACAGCATACAGAGACTAAGATTTCTAAAGGAAACAAGTCACCACAATTACTTTTATTAGCAGGATGCTAATAAAAATATTTAGACTATTTTGTTATAATTATTTCCCTCTGAAAAGTAACCCATTATTGAAGACTATGAGCTGGTTGCATTTTAAGTATGCCATGGAATATGGGTCATGAGCCACTAGTGATTGAAAAAGCATCAGCAACCAAACGTAGGCTGCAGATTCAAAAGAGCACACACAATACCACAGCCCCAGTGCAGAACTGCATGTTTCACCCCAGAAGAGAGGAAAAGTTTAGGACGACATACTTGACTGTCAATAGATCACCAAAGCACAATATCTAGAGCATGATGATGATGAGCAGAAATGATCTTAGAATGATAGGTTTGTTACTTTCCAGTAGTTTTCCAGGTCTTAATACCATCCAAATTGTGCAAAGAGGCTACTACAAAGCAAGGTGGTACACCTCGAGAACACAGAGTGCCATGAAGTGGAAATACAAGCATTGGAATGAGAAGCAATACAGTCCCATGAGTAACCTATGATCTATTAATTCCCACCCCAGCAGGACTAATTAGTGTCTTCATTTTTTTAATTGCCATTTCTATGCCTTCTTGGCATACCTCTGCTTCATATTACTGCCAGCTTGCTTAGTCACGCTTGCACCTTATTCCACGTTGTATTAGGCAAACTTGCTTGTGGATGTTTCCTTCTGTCCTGTTCAAAAGCCAGTTCTTTTAGTTTGTCTGAAGGAGTATGGATTCATGTGTATCAAGAACTCCAAGGCCAGAGTCCTCCAGGAACAATGGAAAGGACTGGACTTCCAATGCACTGTCCTTCAAGGCTGCTCAGGCAATATCAGTACAACAAATCAAATGTTCTGGTGACATGGGGCCATACTTCTTTGAATTACGCATCACTGCTAGTTTAATAAAACACTGTGACTCATACAGTTTTAAGGACAGAAAGATCACCATATTCTGTAGGAATACCTCTGCTAATACTGGTTTCATGAAATGCTGAGAAAAGCCCTCCTAACTGGAATCGTTAAAAAGCACAGAAAAAAACCCAGTAATTTACATATCAGCTGAGAGGGGACAGGGGGCACTGTGTCCAAAACACAAAGACACAACAGAGAAGTACATATTTTGCAGTATTGTTAATACCACACTAAGTTAATTATTCTTCTCATCCTATCCTAATTGACTCCCCAGCTTTTATTCAGCATTTAGTAGTCCACATTTTCAGTATGTTCCAGTGGCTTTACTTTGATAATCCCAGTTCAAGAGAGACAATGAAAAAGTTAGAGAGACCACCCAGTGTCCTCCACAAAAGTGGAAGGTCTCCAAGATGAGTAAAGTATTGAAGAACATGACATAATAAAGATGGTTTAAGTAGTTGGGTTTGTTCAGCCTGCAGAAAAGATGGCTTGTAATACTTAAAAGGTAGTTGGTAGAGAAGATGGAGGTACACTCTGTGTACGGACGCACAATGACACAACCAGAAGCAACAGGTAGAAACTGAATCAGTGGAAATACCAGCGTGATATAAGAAACAAAAAATCCCCACTGTGAGGACCACTGAACACTGGAAACAGGTTGCCAGAAAAGTGGTGCAACCTACCTCACTGGGAGTATTCAAGACTCAGCTTGACAGGGCTGTTGACTAATCTAAAGCCCTGTTTTCAACAGAAACTTGGACCAGATGAGCTTCAGAGCTGTCTTCCAACTTAGAATCTTTTCATTATTCCATGCAACTAAAACACTGAATTTTTTGATGCATGAGTCTCCCTTAAAAAACTGACTCCAAGAAAGCTGTCATACTCCTTACCCTATTTTAATTCTGCCTACATTCCACAGAAGTCTGTTGGCCACTCTTTTGAATAGGTAGGAGCCATAAATATCAGACTATATGAAATAGAAACGCATACATGTTATACACATGCATACTTACAGACACTCTAAATTTGCTGCTAAAGGAAAACACTTTTTCTCTAAGGGCCTTCCCACTGTGTCCGAGTTTCCTGAACAACTCATCATGCCTCTCTTACTTGGCACCAGCGCTTTTCACCACATTGCTTTGATCAGTTGTAGCAGCTGTGCCCTGCATGCTCTGTTTCATTTGTGGTGCTGGGGACAGACCTGCAAGGAGAAGCAGCACCAAGCACGGGACCAGCAACGGAAGTTTCTGTATGTCCTCTCGGAGCTTGAATAGTGAATGTCTTCTGGTATGCACACAAAAGTAGAGTGGAGGATGTGCAACAGAGGAGAAAAGAAGGGGGAAATGTAGCCTAAGGGCTATGATGGAGTTCAGAGCCAGCCATCCCCATCTGCCAGTGCTCATCAAGGACAGTATGAGCCTCCAGGCAAAGTTGAGGAACCACAACTACATCCTCACCCAGCTCCTGCCCTGTTACTTCACAGACAGACGTCAGAGAACCTGTGGTCATTCCCAGCATAACAGCCATCAAATCCCATCTCAACTGCACAGCCTGGTATGGTCATTTTATATTAACCCTTTCAACACTGTGGTCCATAATAAAAGCTTTTACGGGATTTGTATAATTCTCAAAGGAGAGTGAAATTTGTCCACTTGGAAATAAGCAAGAAAGAAGCAGAAAGAAGCAATTATTCTCAGAAATGCCCTATGATATTACAAAGTACCCACAAAACCAACCTTTTGTGAGGCATTCACCAGTTTAAAACTCACCCATAATAACCTCCGTACAAAATTTTTTTAAAGCGCAAATATAGTGACATATTTCTATGATTCTAAATAAAGGTTTCATTAGTTAAATAAAAAAAAAAAGTTTATAAAAACAAACAAAAAACCTAGAAGACAAAGAATGACACCCAGATTGAGAAAGTTGAACCATGTTTATGCAACTTCAATGTTTTGCAACTGTACCTCAAGCTTGCAGCACTGATGACTTTTATAATAACAATACTAGATCTGACAAAACAATGACTTGCGGTAATCTATCAATTTTCTAGATAAAAAAACCCAAACCAATCCTTCTTGCTTGATCCAGAAACATGCATGACAAAGGGAAAAGCAAGCCCCTCTTTTTCCCACACATATACCCAGACATTTTCAGCTGCAAGCAGTATGCCAGTCATAATAACTCAGAACAGCCAGTTCTTCTCACTGTACTTCAGTACAGCTTGGTAAACATATTTACAGAAACTGAACCTGTTTGCAAAGTAATTGGAAATGCTCTTATGTGCTGTTTACATTTGCAAGTCAATATTTTTTTTCTTTTTTTTTAAACCCATGTATTAGTGAGACACGCAAGGCAGGCCTGGTTGAAAACAAATCATGAAAGAAATTTACAGTTGAGCAAATGAATTAGCTAATAATTACCACAAAGGAAAATACACAGGAAAATAAAAACTATTTTAAAAGATCAGAAAAAATTGAATAAAAAGTGTGTTACCCAGAAATTAATGTTGTTTACATTTTTAAAATTAAGACAAATTTATTCAATATTATCAAGCTTTGCTGGGAGAAACTATAAACCCTTCCAAAACATGCAAGTGTTCTCAGATGTATCTGATGTGGACTTCATAGCCTCTCAAAGTTGGATAGGTATTGTATTGCATGCACGTCTTACTAGTGATTTTCTATAGCAGATGGTAATTTAAATTAATTGACATGAACAACTATATAATTTTTCATTAATGTTGCTGCAATACCTTGGTAGATGTCAAGTAACTACTTTTATATATGTTTGTAAATTCAATGTAAGTAACAACATTTCAAAATATATTTGTGTATATATATTTTTTGAGATGACTTCTCAGTAATGGAAAAATAACAAATCTCCGTCGATGTCTTTATTCTTTGCTTCCGATTCAATAGCCCTTTATAAATTGTTCTTTGATATGTCTTAGTATACTTCTATTTATGTTTTTTCCTGTTACATGTCAATAAAAGTCACCATACAGTAAAAGAACATAACACAGTAGAGACAATATTTTCCTATCTGAAGTAGGTGTTTGCATGAGTTCCTGCAAAGTGGGACTATCTTATTTATTACATCTTGCATGACAGAATCAACATTTAGCTCTGAGAAATCCAGCAACAGTTGACAGACAAAATTCTCTGCCACCTTCCATATTTTCTATTAATGCATAGTACTTCTATTTATCACTTACTCTTACAGATATTAACTCACTAGTACATCGAAGTCCACCTATCAGGCTGTATGTCTCCAGTGTACATCTACATTGGCTGTACACAGTCCACTAATTAATCACTTACTAGCAATTATGTGTGAGTAATCCTTTCCTGACTTATCAAATGATCTCTAAAAGGTTTTATTGTGGTTTTCAAGCTCTGTGTGCTTTTGTTCTTTAATATTGTTCCTCTCTGAGAAATGCACATTAATATTTGTTTTCACTCAGTTCCGAAACATAAGTATCTTGAATAATTTTTTTCCCCATAACAAAGACACTGTTTTTTTCCCTCAATCTGTCATGGTTTAACCCCAGCCAGCAACCAAGCACCGCGCAGCTGCTCGCTCACTCCCCCTGCCCCAGTGGGACGGGGGAGAGAATTGGAGGAGTAAGAGTGAAAAAAACTCCTGGGTTGAGATAAGAACAGTTTAATAATTGAAATAAAATAAAGTAAAATAGTAGTAGTAGTAATAACAATATAACAGTAATAATAATAATAATAATAATAATTTACAAAGCAAGTGATGCACAATGCAACTGCTCACCACCCGCCGACCGATACCCAGACAGTTCCCGAGTGGCGATCGCTGCTCCCTGGCCACCCCCCCCCAGTTTCTATACTGAGCATGACGTCATATGGTATGGAATAGCCCTTTGGTCAGTTTGGATCAACTCTTCTGGCTGTGCCCCCTTCCAGTTTCTTGTGCGCCTGGCAGAGCATGGGAAGCTGCAAAGTCCTTGACTAGCATAAGCAGTACTTAGCAACAACTAAAATATCAGTGCATTATCAACATTCTTCTCCTCCTAAATCTAAAACACAGCACTGTGCCTGCTACTAGGAAGAAAATCAACTCTATCCCAGCTGAAATCAAGACATAAACATATTCTTGAAGTCCACAGTGCTAAAAGGCTATATGTAAAGACTTCCTATGTATACGAAAAAAAGAGTTGGTAATAGGCTAGCTTCAGCCAGGTGACTGTGCAGACACACTGATTCAGTGACTATAAAAGCATCTGATTTCAGAATACTACTTACACGTCATATTTCACCCATATATCTGAATTGTAACCATTATTTAAAACTGGATTTTTGAAACAGAGATAGTCCATATGAGGGACCATTTTGTATTACATGTTTTTCTTCGTCACAGACCCCTCTCTGCCCTGTAATGTTGCTCTTGCAGCTCTTTGACCAGATCCTCCACTAACAATGAAGATGATTTACACAGCAGAGAATCTAATTCAGGTAATACAGGCTGTACATTTCAATACAGAACTTCTTGTTACCAGTTTACTAAAACGATGTGCTGTGTGCACACCTAACTCACGTAATTTGCAAATTATGTAGGGTGCTTACGTCTGGAAAAATATATTGCCTATTGCAGGTTTAATTCACTGAAGTTTTACCAATCGTCGGAATTATTTCTTAACATAAATTTGATATTACAGTAGTTATATAAAATAGCAGGGTTTTCTTCATTTTTATTTTCAAATGTAGTTGTTTTTAATAGTTAGTGATCAAAATTGTCATAAAGCTTTGCACCTGATGTTTTCACATCAATTAATCTGCATAAGAAATAGTAAGATCTCCTTTGCTTATTTTAAACTAAATGGCCTTTACATTTATATACTATTTTCTACTCTTGAAATTAACTACTACCTGGTCTACTGCTTAGAAGCAGTACAAGTTCCCTCTGAAATACTGCGCAACACAACAGGTTTTAAACCTGTGCAAAGTGAGAACCTGTTTATATGTTTTGCAAACAAAAAATAGGCTTAATTATGAGGTTAAAGGCAGGGATTTAAACATTCAGTTCAACAAGCGCCCAAAAGAATATGGTAACATGTCAATCCACTATGGCATCGCTAATGAAGGCTGTTTTTACTACAGAGTATTTTAGCACACTATGTGTAAGAGACTACTGATTAATAACTAAAAGCATTCTGTGATGATGCTGTTCCATCGCATTAGCTGGATCATTACTCATGAAACCAACTCATATAATGCAGCAACTACAAAGTACTCCTGTATTTTTGCCCCCAATGGATGTCTGTAATTGATTGATGATGTGTTGATACTACCTAAGCAACAACATACTTGCTGTATGTTAGCTTTTGTGTTGCTGAGTTCCATGTAGCTTCAACAGAAATTCAAATATTAGTATCCAAGGTCTGTTACACTAGATAATTTTTTCCACGACAGTTTAAAATTCGAGCAATTTCTGAATTCCTGATGTACCCTAAAAAGAATTGGGATTCTGAAGCCTTTTCTGTGTCCAGTTTTGGGCCCCTCAATAAAAGAAAGACATTGAGGTGCTGGAGCCTGTTCAGAGACGGGCAACAAGGCTGGTGAAGGGTCTGGAGCACAGGCCTTATGAGGAGCGGCTGAGGGAACTGGGGTTGTTTAGCCTGGAGAAGAGGAGGCTGAGGGGAGACCTTATCGCTCTCTACAACTCCCTGAAAGGAGGTTGTAGTGAGGTGGGTGTTGGTCTCTTCTCCCAAGTTGCTAGCGATAGGACAAGAGGAAATGGGCTCAAGCTGCGCCACGGGAGGTTTAGGCTGGAAATTAGGAAAAATTTCTTTACGGAAAGGGTGGTCAAGCATTGGAACAGGCTGCCCAGAGAGGTGGTGGAGTCACCATCCCTGGAAGTGTTCAAAAAAACGGGTAGATGTGGCACTTCGGGATATGGTTTAGTCTAGTCTACCCTTGATTGGTTTAGGTGGGCTTGGTAGTGTAGGTTAATGGTTGGACTGGATGATCTTAAAGGTCTTTTCCAACCTAGACGATTCTATGATTCTATGATTCTATCTTTCAAGAAAAAACATATTTTGTTTAGTATTTGTAAATTCCGGGTTTTTTTCTGAGATTACTCACAGAAAACACATCTCCGAACTTTCAAAGGACTTACTATCTGGAGATTTATCCATGTGACTAATAATTAAGAAAAAAAAAATCAGAGTGAAAACAAAATCATAATTCTCATCCACTTTTATTTGCACCTCAGTAGTATGTATGAACACGTGCCGTGCACTAGAGCCATGTTACCCGAACTTCACAAAATGCATACAACATACCACCTGCCTCCAAACAATTTAACAATGTGCATATATCACTCCTATTGATTTCACTGAATGCTGCACACCTTGTGAATATGCATAGCAGTGAGGTTAGATCAAGGGCTAAAAAGAGTTGTTAACTAGAGCTAGTACTAAAAACAAACAAACAAACAACTTCAAAGCAGAAAAAAACAGGAAAATAATTTTGAAGCTGTTCCCATTTACAGACCATGTCATTTCTGTAACAAATAATATCTACAATTTTATATAAGACATATCTTGCATACACTATTATACTCAAAATTATACTCAAAACCTTTAGTGATTTTTTCTCTTACAGAATACAATCTTTTTGCACATTTTGGGGATTGCAAAAGCAGTTTTGATGAAATTTTCAAATAATATTTCAGTTTTCACAGTTTTGAAAAGTATATTTTCAGTGAAAGCATTTCTACCTGAAAATATCTGAATAAATTTGGTCATCAACGTATACCAGGCTGTGATATAAAGTCAGCCCAGATGTCATATACACAAGCACTGAAGCTACTGAATCAATAAAAGTACTAAGTTACTTAAATGGAGGCACTATTTTAAGACATATATTGAAATTATTATGTAATGATAAATATTATCTACTAACAATAATTAGTTTTATTTATTTTGTTATTTATTATTAATTTCTTGTTCACTTATGTATTATTTATTTATGAATGCAATGTTTCTTAATATTGAATTAAGTATTTCAATTATTGAATTATATAAATTTAATGGATAACTCTACAAATTAAGTCTTCAACCTGTCCACCTGCTAGGTAATCACTGCACATGGTGTGGTGTTGAATCTTCAAGTCCAGATATCCTGAAGAGAACAGGAACATATAAATTTAGAAACACTGTCAACACTTAAAATTACTGGATATCATAGCACAATGTTAAGACATTTCAGTAGAATAAAAATGGAAACCCTAAAGAGAGTAATGAATAGCTGTTGTAACACTGCCAAAAGACCAGAAGGGACCTCATACAAGAAGCTTACCAACGTAGGAGTGACTTTGCAAATATTTATTTAATGATAGTATGGGAGAGAACATATACTAATGTCTCTGCTACAGCTCTGAGCATGCCTAGTGAAAACAAACTGATCAGACTTAAATGTGAAACAGAAGATAACAAAACAAGTGTAGATCTACCAGTTTAATTCTAGAAGCCTCATCATGGTCTCTTATGACACCCGCCATGACCAAGAACCTTGCAAGTATTCTGAATAGGCAATAATAATGCCTCACTCAATGATTGCAAATAGGTATTCAAAGTGATTTAAAAGAGTGCAAGTCAGACACACGAACAACTTTAATGTCAACCTGTGCTTCGTTTGGCAGTAACAGTATTATTCTGAATTGGATGTTAGTACTTGTGCTCCCAGACTGTTTAAAAGACATTTTCTCTTTTAATGTGTTCCTTTATTCTACCGCCCATTTCCTTTAAGGACTGTACAACATGCAAGGTGGATGAGACTAGTCCGAAGCAATGGAACTGCTAACAAGTCAGACCTAGTAACAGACAAGTAAGACCTTCGGATCTGCCATTTTGAGTTACAGCCACCAAACAATGCTGCACTAGAGATTTCCTCTACACTTAACAACAAACATGGAATAAACTCCTCTGCTTGAATGAGTCACTTGAGATCAGCCCAAAGATAGCACCTCCCGTAACATGGGTTCTCTGTTAAAAATGTAGAAGTGAATTCCAGGGAACAAGAAAACTTTTCTCCAGTAAATGGCAAACTAAAGTAGTTTTCCCAGGCTTCAGTCATCCTCCAAGGTCAGGGAACTTCAAACCTGAGGTGACGAGGCTACCACAAGGTAGCTATGAAAGGCTTCAGCGAAAAGCCTCCAAGCCCACAAGCTACAGGCTGCAGCTGTGCGCCAAAGATCAAAACAGTGCCAGAAGGAAGGAAAATAAAAAAAAAAAAAAACCAAACGAAAACCACAAAACCAGGTAAAATTCATTCAGAGAAGAGCCAATTAAATCAGAACTATGTATGGAAGGCACTTATAGCTTATTCTGCTGACTCTAATCTTGAATTACAATAAAGTACAATACAATACAGTGTGTACCTAAAATATCTTCAGTCCTTCAGATAGTTAAAAGTAGCATAAAACAGAAGTAAAAAGAGAGTTTGAAACTGTATTTCAAACTTCGATGGGAAAGCAAGCTGTTCTTCAGTAATGGTAATATTTAATAAAGAGTAAGGCTCAGTGAACCTAGGTTGACACAGTTGCTTTCTTACATAAATGAGAACACCAACAACAAAGAATGCTAAATATAACATAGCTATAAGCACTGATCTACAATTCTAAAACATGAAAGAACCTAAGAAGGAACTTGAAAAATGTTTCTTAAAATGCAGAGCATAGTAATTTGAAAATGCATACTGCTTGGTACTTGTCGTACAATTTAGTATATTTTCACTGACTGGACTACAGGTTAAATATGTTTAAATACTTTTTTTTAATAAAAGTTTATTTGTAAATACATATTTTGCTACATATTTACAATTATATTTATATATACATCTATACATACAGAAGTGCATGCACAAAATAATACACGTTTATTAAGCAAATATAGGATAGAACAAAAATACTTGACACACTGTCAACACTGCAGAAATATCTCTGGCTTCTGCTGCAAATTCTGTTTTTCTGAGACAGGCAAGCAAAGACATTAAGTAAAGAAGCCTAACACGTAAAACTAAGTATTATGCCAATTTCCAGTACTCCGACTTTAAAGACATTATTTTTCAATCCAGAAAAGGAGTAAATATCAAAATATTCTCATATTTTCATGTGCAGTATAGCTATAACAAGATATGTGCATGACCACTATAACCACAAGATTTGAATCTATCACATTCTTTAAATTCTTTAACCCTGAATAGCTTGTAAAACAGGGAAATAACATTATTCTAACTTGAAATCAGTCAAGTGAGGAACATGGATATCAAATCACTTGTACAAAATTACACTGAAAACTAGTCAACACAACAGGAAATAAATCTAGGTAAGTACAAGAAAAAGAAACTATAAATGTGAGGATCTCTATACCATAACTGACTGATCAGAATTCTAGAGTACAATCTTATCTACTGATTGAACTCCACAAAATCAGTATTTAAGTATAAATAAATCTGCATGGGCTCCTAATGCATGGCTTCCCCTATGGAAACCTGGGAGATTGTATGACATTTTTTGTTTCTTGGTTGGCTGGTTGGTTGGTTCGGTTTTAGGCAAATTGCTCTTAGCTCTTTAACTGAAAGGAAAAATGTTCCTCTCTCCCAGACTCATTTCCTTGAGTCCTCCCACCTCAAATCAATTCTGTCACTCAGAACTGATCTCACGAGTCTTTGCAAAACAGTCTTCTTTCTCCATGTCCTCCTATCACACTGATGAACATAAAAGTCTAATTTAAACTACCACCACAGAGAACACACAAACCCAAGTGATCATCTTTAGAAGATACTGTTTCAAGTCACTGCAATCACACTTAGCTACCTAAGCAATCCTCAAGTGTATTAAATGAAAACAAACTTTGTAGGACAAAAAGTAACTACGGAAGAAAGATTATTAATCTATTATTTAATATCAATTAGTATTAAAAACTTAATATTTAATTTTATTAGTTTAATATTTAATATTAATTAAAAGTATTTTGCAAGTACAGGCTTGGTCTGGGTCTGAGCACAGCATTTTCACAAACCTATCTTCTGTAAAGTTCTCAATAACCAAAGTTATCAATCAGTAATTCAGTAGAAGCTTTTTCACATTTAAAGCTAAGTACATGCCTCGATGTCCAACTGAGCATGAAAGGACTTCCAAAGAATCCTTTCTTTGGAAATACATTATGGAAATATCCTCACTGAAAAACAAATAATAAATCAGAACATTTTCTTAAAAGAAAAGTGTCCTGCAGGCACACTTGGTAAGAAAGGTCTTAGTTTTGAACATTTCGCAAAGCTTCCTGTTAAGAATAGTCCATCTTCCTAAACCGGGATGGTCACCAGTCCAAAACCAGGTCCAGCTCCACAAGCAGTTTCAACTAGCCAACAAAAATGCTGGTCAGCTGGCAACTCAGTCAAACAGAGGCTATTGCTGGCACATGTTGTGGTGGAAGCAGGGGAGGCAGTGACCCTGTGTGTATCTCACAGGGCTGTCACTCTAACGGGAGTACCTCACCAGCTTGGGTGCTCCTGTCTTAGCCCTAAAGGCATGAGCTTTCTCTTCCTATTCATTAACACATCACTGGACAGGCGTCAGCACATCATCCCTGCTTTCCTTTTTGCACCCATGTATGAAGAACAGAACATTCAAAGCAACTACACTGCTGGGGAATGGGCAGAGGTTTTCTTGCATGATGGGTCAGGCCCATGTGATCTATAAATCTCTTCGTGCTTCACAGACAGGTAAGTAAGATTATGCTGCTCTGTTTTTTCTTCCTTATTTCCAGCTGCTGACCTTCAATAAAAACTCCATAAACTAGAGTAAAGACATCCCTCAGGAGTCAGTTGCTCTAATTCTCCCAGAATGTATTTGCAAAGAAGAGGCAGGTGGCCCACACAGCAGTCTGGATGGAAATGTGATCAACCGTATAAACATTTGAGAACCCTTGCGCTCACAAAATTGAATGGGAGTTGGCAGGTATGAGAGGGTATATCATATATCTTATTCTCATAGATTGGGAGCACATAAAACTGATTAGTTATCCATTGCAAATACATAAAAGGACTTGGCACACATGGACTTTGCCAGAGTAACAACATCCAGCAGGAAGGAGAATGAATTTGCTTAGATAGCCTAGTCTGATTCTGCCAAGCCAATCATATGTTCAAAGAGCTAAGAAATACCAGGTGCAAACTCTTTTCTGTTATGCATTATCAAGAAGTAATCCATATTTTATTTTGAATTGTCAGATGTTTCTAAAGATACTCTACCATACACACTAGAGGTAAAACACTGAAAAGGAAGCGTGGCAAGTCCTTCAGCATTGTGTTTACAACAATATCCTTCCAGCAATCACCATGAGTGTGCACAGCAAGGGCTTCTGCTGCCCTTGAGGTACTGTGTGTAAAACACAGGCAGCAGATTTTCAGAGTTAAGGGAGTTCCAAGAAGTTAGAGCTGCTGTCATCAAAATATTTCAGGAAATTTAATTTCTTCCTACAGTAGCACCAGAAATGTCACTGGCATTACTAAGGAGCGAGCAATTTGCAAGACAGGTAGATTCAGTAGTAGTACTAATAGCAATATTATCATTAGCTTATTTAGCACAACCACACTGAATCTGTCATACATATATATAGTTGTTCACGCAAATGTAAAAAAATAGTGTTTGGGATTTTTTTTTGATTTTCTGGTTTTTTTAATTGGACTTACAGTTCAGCACTGTTGTCTTGAAAAATTGCATGTGTTCAAATTTGAGGGTTGAGCACCTTCCCAAAATAGAGTTATCACTACTTAAGGAAACATAGATTGAAACATGATCTTTCCCAAATTTTAATTATTCTGTATGATTCCTGATCTTATTCATAGATTGACAGATTGAACACTGCCCAGTGTGTTTTAATTGACATGACAATACCCAGCTTTCGGTTAATCAACCAACCACATCAATGTGTCCTCCACTCTCCCAGGTTTCCATTCTTCCTTTTATTCTCACTCAAATCTCCCATTATTCCTAGTGCCATTCTTCCTGTGTTGTATTAAAAACAGACTCATTCCAAACACTTTTAAGCTTGTTGCAAGTACCAGTACATTGCCTTTCAAACAGGGAAAAAAAAATATATATAGCTAGTTTTTCCCCCTTTTTGTTCTATTTTTCACCTTTTTTTTTAAAGTTTTACCCATGTTGCTATTGTGTCCTTTCTAATACAGCTTTTATTGATTTATTTTACAGACAATTTCTTGTCAAATAACAGTTGTAATGACATTTACTTTATCCTAATGTAAAATCCCTGAATTGTTGTGATACATGAAATCAAAGTGTGCTTTAAAGAAAAAGTGTTTATTATGGATTAACCTCTACAAACGACGCAAACAGATAGGTTTCTAGCCTATTCAAGTTCTAAATTTATCTTCAGGTATCAAGCCATAATCTGCTATGTTAGATTAGTTTAGCAACATACTCGCAAGAAAACATATACAAGAGTATTCACATCACCAAACATTAAGTATACTGCATGCTTAAGCAAGATCACTACACTCTGCAAGCTTCTTTATAAAAGCAACAGATACAGAGAGACTTTTTCAGAGCTTATTAAGGATCAGTCTAGTTTAGGTGCTCTGAATTGCCCTGCTACAGAAGCCTACATTTATGGTACACTAAATCTGAAAAGAGGTCTTGACCTAGGCATCTAAATACCCCCCAACATCACAATAAACATGTTACCAAGTTTATACCTTTAATATACTTATATACAAAAGTACTTCTGTTAGGAAATTGTACAATTTCTGAATGAGGAACAAATTTAGCTAAGTGATAATTAATAGATTATGTTGCTTCTGAAAGAGTAAAGGTGTCTTTCTTGCCTTATCTTAAATTGTGAATTAGATTTCCACGGTTCTCCAGCTGTAAAATCCCATGTACTGTGTTGATGCAATCCTAAAATCACATACAGTCCAGATGGTGCCTAACACCAAATGCCTACAAATATGTTTTGGTTTTTGTATTTGATATAATAACTGCATATATTGTGCATGTTTCTTGACAAGCCAACAAAAAGGGCATTGATAATATTGTTCATTGATTTACTCTTTCAGCAAAGTGAGTAGTGTATGCGACTGTATTCTCAGCTGGTCTCTGGTAAGAGTGGTGGGATGGAGAGCTTACCAGGACTGGTACAACGTATGCATTACATAGATTGCTATAATCAATAAACCAACTGGACTTTGTCAACTTAGTCTTCTTGGATATACTCCTATTAGAAACAACTGTTGCAATGTAAGGTGTTAACTATTTCCCTTGCTAACAAACATTTCTTCTTAGGGCCTCAAATATAGGAAGATACTTAGTCATACCTCTCCTTTCTTGCACTATGCATACTAATTTCACTTTCACCTTTACCAGTCTTTACCACACTGTCAGTAAGCCACCACCACTAATTCATTTTATGTTAGATTCATTAGGCAGATATTTACAACACCTGCAAATTTTCAAATTCTTATTACATTGACAAGAGGTACTGACCTCTCACAGACCTTTTATTTGTTTCTGCTTGACTCCATTCTAGAAATAATATTGTCATTCCCAAATTGTTTCTAAATATCCTCAGATGACAAAAGGACTCTGAGAAACTGGAAGCTAAAGTCCTCCCTGATCTGTCTGGGGTAGAACTGCACACTTTCTTAAAAAGACCACATTAAGATAAAGTATTCACCACGCTCCTCTTATAGTGAATGGGCAAACTACCTAGTCGTCAATACTGGAAGGAAGTACATATAATTTTTGGTAATTAAAGACTGAATGGACTTAGATTGTGCATGCCAAAAAAAAAACCCCTAACCTCCAAAACCCCACTTTCAAATCCAAAACAACCTAATACCTGTCGTGGTCTAACCCCAGCCAGCAACTAAGCACCATGCAGCCGCTCGCTCACTCCCCCTGCCCCAGTGGGATGGGGAGAGAATAAGAGGAGTAAGAGTGAGAAAACTCCGGGGTTGAGATAAGAACAGTTTAATAATTGAAATAAACTAAAATAGTAATGATAATAACAACAATATAATAATAACAGTAATAATAATGTAATAGTAATAACTATGCCAGCTACTAGGAAGAAAATTAACTCTATCCTAGACAAAACCAGGACAATACCAAAACACCAAAATGTTAAATGGACTCAGTAAAATCAGTAACATAGTTTTATCCCCAAAATTGCAGGCCTCTGATGCAGTTGAAGTTAGCTGCAAAAATATTAGCCGTTATGGAGAAAGACTGGGAAAAACTACTTTTTCATTTAAATAAAAAAAGAAGAAAAAAAAGGAACAAAAAAGTATCTTTACAGTATACATTCATTTTTCATGACACAAACTAGACTAATGAGTAATACAACATTTGGCCTACATCACTGCCCGTTCAAGTGGTATGGCCAATCTCTTGGATTATACATATTATACAAAGTAAAGCCTTGTTTACATAGTTAAACTTGCTTTATTTTTAATAGACAAGATGTGCTACTCAGCATTTAAGGTATCTGTTACACCAATAAAATCAGTAGAGGTAAGATTTTTCTTTGAAAAAGGGTATGATCAGTAAGCACTTACCTCTTTATTGACCACTCCTTCCTCAGTTTCCTACATCATTACGCTGTCAAAGCAGCAAATTTATATTCTTTACTGATTAAATTGTAGCTACAACCACTGAGCAAGATCCTTGCTCTGAACATAATAAAAATGTATGAAAAGAAATCACAGATTGATCGTTATTTGTCAGTCCTACTAAATAATAAATACCAGTTATCATCTTACTCTCAACAAACATGACAAGAAAAATACTACTCCACCAGGATAATTTTAAAATCCGTTTTAAGGCTTTTTAAGACAGTCTATAAGTCATTTTTTATGTATGATTTGCTTCAAAATATTTTTTTCCATCATAAGAGAAGAAACTATTTCACTACAAATATGAAGCATATAGCAACAGATTTTTGCATAGAGTGGATGAGTCAGCAAATAGTTTCAGAAAGGTTTTCCTGTCTGATCAAAACCCAAAATAATCTTTCACCAGCAGAAACAGAGAATTTTAAAACATTATTAAAGCAGAAATGACAGGCAATAACTGATAATAATACAATTCCACTTCAGCATATATCTAAATGAATCTCATTAAATTAATCCATTATTCAGTCCGAGTACTGCCTGCAGAAACATGGAGCAAAGTGTTTTCTTCAAATGTTTTCACAAAACACTGCGGGTAAAAGCTTTCACACATGACTTAAAGACCTTACTTACCTGTTGTATCATTGCATAGGCAACAGTAAATAAAAAAACCCCCACACTCATCCTACACTAATAGTATTTTATCATCATTATCTCTGTCATCCTTTTGGAGAAGATATGAATGTTAGAGCTTTCCTATGAGATCTTATTTATGTACCACTGAATCTCACAACATAAACCAGTTATAACCTGAAAGCATTGCAAAAATATCTTTTCATAGCATAATCTCATCAGTGGTCTCACAGGTGTTTCATCACCCTTGAATCGCAGTGTCGTTTCCTTTCAACTACATGCTGAATAATGTAAATGCTCCTCAGTAATCTTGTCCTCGATGGACATTGCATTTCTTGATGGACAGACTTGCATTCTGTAACAGCCAAAACACCTCCCTAAAGACTTCTCATACTTTCTGCACTAAAATGCAGCCCTAACATTTTTTGGTAGTTAGAAGTGCTACATTCCTTAAATACACAGGAAACATTAAGTTTTGTTTCATCTCTGGTTTGCAACACACATTTCAAATAATATTATGCTCCTTTGAAGTATAATGCACTTTCAAAACATCTGTGTGCCAAACCAGTAAAGCTAAGCTTGAAAGTAATGCTCATCTTATCTGTCAGTAGTTCTGCTGTTGTAGAGGGCAGAATGGGACAGGAAGCAGTTACTATATACAA
Organism: Pelecanus crispus; assembly: GCF_030463565.1. NCBI lineage: Eukaryota > Metazoa > Chordata > Aves > Pelecaniformes > Pelecanidae > Pelecanus > Pelecanus crispus. The sequence continues at coordinate 129,272,835 of NC_134644.1, read as the reverse complement.
GCTGCAATCCATTTCTATAGGTTTAGAAGCTTATTTGCAAAGCCAAAAAAAAAAAAAAAGAAAAGGTTTGGTGGATGGCTATAAACTTTTCAGAAAGGATAGGCAAGGAAGGAGAGGTAGTGGGGTAGCCCTGTATGTTAGGGAGTGGTTTGATTGTCTAGAGCTTAAGGATGGTGATGATAGGGTTGAGTATTTATGGGTAAGATTCAGGGGGAAGGCCAACAAGGCAGATATCGTAGTGGGAGTCTGTTATAGACCACCCAACCAGGATGAAGAGGCAGACGAAATATTCTATAAGAGCTGGGAGAAGTCTCACAATCGCTAGCCCTTGTTCTCGGGGGGGACTTCAACTTACCAGAGGTCTGCTGGAAATACAATACAGCAGAGAGGCAACAGTCTAGAAGGTTCCTGGAGTGTATGGAAGAGAACTTCCTGACACAGCCGGTGAGTAAGCCAGCTAGGGAAGGTGCCCCGCTGGACCTGTTGTTTGCAAACAAAGAAGAACTTGTGGGTGATGTGATGGTTGGAGGCTGTCTTGGGCATAGCAATCACAAAATGCTAAGTTTTCAATTCTTGGAGAAGTAAGGAGGGGGGTCAGCAGAACTGTTACCTTGGACTTCTGGAGGGCAGACTTTGGCCTGTTCAGGAGCCTGGTTGACAGAGTCCCTTGTGGGGCAGGCCTGAAGGGCAAAGGAGTCCAGGAAGGCTGGACATTCTTCAAGAAGGAAATCTTCAAGGCACAGGAGCAGGCCATCCCCATGTGCCAAAAGATGAGCCGGCAGGGAGGAAGACCATCCTGGCTGAACAGAGAGCTTTGGCTGGAACTTAGAAAAAAAAGGAGGGTTTATGACCTTTGGAAGAAGGGGCAGGAGGACTACAAGGATGTCGTGAGGTTACGCAGGGAGAAAATTAGAAGCGCCAAAGCCCAACTAGAACTTAATCTGGCTACTGTTAAAGACAATAAAAATGTTTTTATAAATACATTAGCACCAAAAGAGGGCTAAGGAGAATTTCCATCCTTTACTGGATGCAGGGGGAAACATAGTGACAAAGGATGAGGAAAAGGCTGAGGTACTTAATGCCTTCTTTGTCTCAGTCTTTAATAATTAGTTACACCAGTTGTTCTCCAGGTACCCAGCCTCCTGAGCTGGAAGACAGGGTTGGGGAGCAGAATGAAGACCCCATAATCCAAGAGGAAATGGTTAGTGACCTGCTACACGACTTACACACAAGACTATGGGGCCGGATGGGATCATAGAATCATAGAATCATAGAATGCTTTGGGTTGGAACGGACTTTTAGAGGTCATCTAGCCCAATCCCCCTGCAGTGAGCAGGGACATCTTCAACTACATCAGGTTGCTCAGAGCCCCGTCCAATCTGACCTTGAATGTTGCCAGGGATGGGGCCTCCACCACCTCTCTGGGCAACCTGTTCCAGTGCTTCACCACCCTCATTATAAAAAATTTCTTCCTTGTATCCAGTCTAAATCTATCCTCCTTTAGTTTAAATCCTTTACTCCTTGTCCTGGCACAACAGGCCTTGCTAAAAAGATTCTCCCCATCCTTCCTGTAGGCCCCCTTTAAGTACTGAAAGGCCGCAATAAGGTCTCCTCGCAGCCTTCTCTTCTTCAGGCTTCAACCCCAAATCTCTCAGCCTGGCCTCGTAGGAGAGGTGCTCCAGCCCTCGGATCATTTTGGTGGCCCTCTTCTGGACCCGCTCCAGCAGGTCCATGTCCTTGTGCTGAGGGCCCCAGAGCTGGATGCAGTACTCCAGGTGGGGTCTCACCAGAGCAGAGTAGAGGGGCAGAATCACCTCCCTCCACCTGCTGGCCATGCTTCTTTTGATGCAGCCCAAGATACGGTTGGCCTTCTGGGCTGCAAGCACACATTGTTGGCTCATGTCCAGCTTTTCATCCACCAGTACCCCCAAGTCCTTCTCTGCAGGGCTGCTCTCAATACCTTCATCGCCCAGCCTGTATTGATACTGGGGGTTGCCCCATCCCAGGTGCAGGACCTTGCACTTGGCCTTGTTGTTGAACCTCATGAGGTTCCCACAGGCCCACCTCTCCAGCTTGTCCACATCCCTTTGGATGACATCTCATCCTTCTGATGTGTCAACTGCACCACTCAGCTTGGTGTCATCTGCAAACTTGCTGAGGGTGCACTCGATCCCACTGTCTATGTCACTGATGAAGATACTAAACAGCACTGGTCCCAGTACAGACCCCTGAAGGACACCACTTGTCACTGGTCTCCAGCTGGACACCAAGCCGTTGACCACTACCCTCTAGATGTGACCATCCAACCAATTCCTTATCCACTGAACAGTCCACCCATCAAATCCAAATCTTCCCAATTTAGAGAGAAGGATGTTGTGGGGGACTGTGTCAAAGGCTTTACAGAAGTCCAAACAGATGACATCCATTGCTTTTCCCTTGTCCACTGATGCAGTTACTCCTTCACAGAAAGCCACTAGGTTAGTCAGGCAGGACTTGCCCTTGGTGAATGCATGCTGGTTGTCTCCAGTCACCTCCCTGTCTTCCATGTGCTTGAGCATATCTTCTAGGAGGATCTGTTCCATGATCTTCCCAGGCACAGAGGTGAGGCTGACAGGTCGGTAGTTCCCAGGGTCCTCCTTTCTTCCCTTTTTAAAAATGGGCACAACATTCCCTTTCTTCCAGTCACCAGGGACTCCAACTGACTGCCATTGACTTTTCAAATATCATGGATCCACCCAAGAGTACTGAGGGAGCTGGCAGAAGTGCTCACGAAGCCATTTTCCATCACTTAGCAGCAGCCATGGCTAACTGGGGAGGTCCCAGTTGACTGGAGGTTAGTAAATGTGACACCCATATACAAGAAGAGCTGGAAGAAGGATCTGGGGACATACAGGCCTGTCAGTCTGACCTCCATGCCAGGGGAAATTATGGAGCAGATCATCCTGAGTACTATCACACAGCACGTACAGGACAACCAGGTGATCAGGCCCAGTCAGCATGGGTTTATGAAAGGCAGGTCCTGCTTGACTAACCTCATCTCCTTCTATGATAGGGTGACCCACTCAGTGGATGAGGGAAAGGTTGTGGATGTGGTCTACCTAGACTTTAGTAAATCCTTTGACACTGTCTCCCACAGCATTCTCCTGGAGAAACTGGCTGCTCATGGCTTGGACAGGTGTACTCTTCGCTGGGTAAAAAACTGTCTGGATGGCCAGGCCCAAAGAGTTGTGGTGAATGGAGTTAAAGCCAGTTGGCAGCCAGTCACAAGTGGTGCTCTCCAGGGCTCAGTATTGGGGCTGGTTCTATTTAATATGTTTATCAATAATCTGGATGAGGGGATCAAGTGCACCCTTGGTAGTTTGCAGATGACACCAAGTTGGGCAGGAGTGCTGATCTGCTTGAGGGTAGGAAGGATCTGCAGAGGGATCTGGACAGGCTGGATCGATGGGCCAAAGACAACTGTATGAGATTCAACAAGGCCAAGTGCTGGGTCCTGCACTTGGGTCACAACAACCCCATGCAGTGCTACAGGCTTGGGGAAGAGTGGCTGGAAAGCTGCCTGGCAAAAAAGGACCTGGGGGTGTTGGTCGACAGCCGGCTGAACATGAGCCAGCAGTGTGCCCAGGTGGCCAAGAAGGCCAACAGCATCCTGGCTTGGATCAGGAATAGTGTAGCCAGCAGGGCTACAGAAGTGACTGTCCCCCTGCACTCAGCACTGGTAAGGCCACACCTGGAATACTGTGTCCAGTTTTGGGCCCCTCACTACAAGAAGGACATTGAGGTGCTGGAGCGTGTTCAGAGAGGGCAACAAAGCTGGTGAAGGGTCTGGAGCACAGGCCTTATGAGGAGCGGCTGAAGGAACTGGGATTGTTTAGCCTGGAGAAGAGGAGGCTGAGGGGAGACCTTATCGCTCTCTACAACTACCTGAAAGGAGGTTGTAGTGAGGTGGGTGTTGGTCTCTTCTCCCAAGTAACAAGTGATAGGACAAGAAGAAATGGCCTCAAGTTATGCCAGGGGAGGTTTAGATTGGATATTAGGAAAATTTCTTCATGCAAAGGGCTGTCAAGCACCGGAACAGTCTGCCCAGAGAGGTGGTTGATTCAGCATCCCTGGAGGTATTTAAAAGACATGTAGATGTGGCACTTAGGGACATGGTTTAGTGGTGGATTTGGCAGTGTTAGGTTAACAGTTGGACACATGATCTTAAAGGTCTTTGCCAAGCTAAATGATTCCATGATCCTATGATTCTATGAAGACGTAAGCCTTTCAAATAGACATAGTAACATACAGAATTATTTCAAAGCATGTGAAAAAATGAAGATAGCAAAAGGCGAAATTTGGCCTGGCCCTGTCCTTGTCTCGGGGACAGGAATAGGCAAAGCAATATGGACAAACACAGGCCAGCCTCTAAGGCAGCATCTCAGCTCTTATTTTCAGGCAGTATAGGTCCCATTTCCTTTCCTACCCAAAGAAGCTCTGCAGAGTGAAGGTCATGGCTCCACCTCACCCCTTTCAAACTCTCTCACAAAATAAAAAAATGTAAGTGAAATCTCATTTAGCACTGAAGCAACAAGAGCACTTTGTCATAACAGGGAAGACAACCCCCTCCACTGTGCGGCTGTGCTGAAGCAGAACAACTGAGATCTGGGAGGAGAGGCAGCAACAGCATTTTGTATTACAGGGATGCTCAAAGCACTCCAATGATGAGTAAGAGTCCTCAGTCTGAAAGAAATTGCCCTTCTCCTGCTAATTCCCACACAGAAACCTTAGATATTCAATTTATTCCATTAATTCATGGGCATGAGGATGTTTATGTAGTCACACAATGCTGAAATCAAATGTTTGCTACTTCACTGGAAATGTATTCAGGATTAACTAAACACAGGCAGCAGGCAACACAAAGTCATTTAGATGGGAACTGAGTCTGTTTTTTCTTCCTTTCTTCCTGAAATAAAGATTAAGTTTCTATTACATCTCATGGAAGCAGGAGAAGGCCAGTTTATTGTATTGTTATTCTGTGGAATATCATTGCAATAAAGAAATTAATGGCTTTAAGAAAAGTGGTGCCTTTGAAAACCATGGTTGACCAACAGAGCCTTAATGACAACATATGCCATCTCAATTAAGCTGTTTTAGCAGCAAATCAGAGTCATCCTTGACTGGGTTGGACTGATCAAATTTATGATCAAATTATCCAATATAATAAGGTAGTTTGATTACCTGAGATACAGTCATTGAATTGGTGCCAGGCTTATGGTAAAATATTTCAGACATAATTTCTGAGGGTGTTTACTTGGTCAGTGGCTGTGGTTCATTATTTATGAGAAACCGATGACTTAATTGAATCTCTATAAACTGAGGGTTCCCAACAATTATTTAATGAAGGAGATAGGAGAAAATAATTCTCTGATGCAAAAGCTAAGGGTTACATACTAAATTGCAAAATCAAAGAGATACATATTACATTTTAAACAGGGAAAGTTAAGTTATATTTAAGAAATTATCTATTAAAATAAATAAGCTAGCAAGGCAAAGACATGTAAGTATTTATTATAGTTTCTGAACATTTAATTAATCAAATATTACAAATACACCACAAAGTATACTTATTTCTGTGTGGGTTAAGTGCTTACTGGAAGCAAAACGAACAAGTGTGACTCTAGAAAGGAACTTTTGCAGACTAAATAATAAAATCAACTGTAAAACCTGAAAGTACACAAAAATATTTCCAGAGAAGCTTCCTCTGGCCAGAGGCAGCCCCCATGCAGACCTCTGTGCAACAGGTTTGCAAGACTTCAGAAAGCCTATCCTACACTCCTCTCTCCTCATTTTTTCCCAGAGAAAATCACCACTCAACTGAGCAACATTTCTAGCCAAAACAAAAGACAGGACATGCTTCAAAACAGTAGGAAACAAATCTCAAGAGCAGTGAATAAGTGATACCCAGGAAAAACTGAGCACTTCAGTCCACAAAAAAAAAAATCACTGAAGCCCTGTCTGTTGGGAAACGCCTCAAAAATCTAACAACAAATTGGAGCTGACACTAAAATCAATCTATGACTACGAAGAACTCCATTGGTGGACAGATGTATTTGATTTCTATTTCCTGAATTGGCACATTATTTTCCAGGGGATCTCTGAACGAGCTTGCTAGTCTCCATGTACTGACCTGAAACGAGTCAAGTTCCAGCTTTAGTCATGCACTGTAACTCAAAGCTCTTCTAAATGGACATTAAACTGTTGATCCCTATAAAGCTCAATTCTGGAATAATTTTACTTATTGCAATGTTCTCATTTCAGAACGATACAGGGAAAAACTACTCTAACTGTGCAGTCCCATTAAGTTTAAAAAAAACTGGGTTTCAGCTTTTATTATCAGAATTTAAGTACAGAAATATATTAAAAATAGAAAGCATACACTGAACTAAATAAAGAAACAAACCCATGTATACCACAGCAAAATGGAGCACCCATATTTTTAATCCGCCTGACTTTACAATATAGCCACGTGTACTAAATACCTCAGGAACCATCACTGAAACAAACTGAGACTAATTACTACTTGTGTGAGGTAATTAAAGGTACCTGTCAATATTTTAAAGTGGAGGGAGCTGAGAGAGATTAATTATTAAATTGATCAGTTAATCACAAAAACACAGTCCTCATCCCTCGTTACTGTGGACACATATTTAGACGCCGGTTGCCGGTTCAATCCTCCTGCTTGCTGAACTCTGCCAGACCCGTCCTGGCTCTGCCCATCTCACCCAGCCCTCCGCAGGACCCTTCCTTGTTGCATGTATCTCTTACTGTTTCATTCTCCACATACTGAGCCATCCTGTTCAGATTTTTCACTTTTGTTTCTAGCTGCAGCCTGCTTTAATATTTGTGCTAGGCTCCAGCAACTAAATCTTGAGTGTTGCTCTCACTTTCAGGGGTTTTTCTGTGTAAATGGGAGACAGGGAAGCTGAGGGAGGAAGAGAATATCTGAAATTAATCTAGCATGACAAATAGAACTGTTTAGCTCCAATATTCAGAAGAAAATAGCAAAACAACTTCTGAATGCTGGAAAAAGCCTCCTGAACCAAGTTCATTCATCCACAAAAAACAGTAATTTAAAAGAGAAAAACTGTTCATGTAGTAATAAATGATTACTCAGAGCAGTTTCAGCTCTTCTGTTCATCTTGGTCAGACAATCTGACATAGACTTAGCTCATCTTGCTCAGACAATGAAAGATCCCAGTGTACTCTTGAGTTACACTTCAGATTTGTTGTACCATGCTCCAGTTCACAAGTTTGTTTCTTTCCAGTTAAGTATTTACTGCCTTAGATGACATTAGATGTTCTGATCTCTTTTTATTTTTTTTTTGCATTTTCAGCTTGCTCCAATACTTCAAAGAGGACAGTGTTTACTACAGTAGGCATCTTTAAATACCAGAAATCTTACAGCACAGTTTCTTATCGTTTGGTTGTAAGGCAATAGTTCATGATTAATTTTCGGTTCTTTAATCCTAAATTGTCTGCTTCCCAGTACCAGATACTATCAGGTATTTTTTAAAAATACCTGAAAAAGCAAAAAAAGGCATTTTGCTCTCACACTGAAAACTTGTCCATAACCTAGTAAAAATGAGGACAGATCAGCAAAACTGTCCACCTGTTCAATACAGGATTAAAACAGCAGTTCAGAATGTTTAGCTCACTTCAGAGATCCTAACTTGTATTTTTAGTTTCTAGATGGTAAAACTATCAAAATAAGGGGGTTTTGGCATGAATCAAGTCAAACTCATTTACTTTAATACAAAAGTATTTATCTGAATTGCTCCATTCCCTGTAAAAAGTGTGCAAAAAGCATACAAAAGTCAGCCAGTTATAAAGAAGTCCATTTTATGTCCCATATCAAACCAAATGAAACAGGTGCATATAAAACAGGTCTATAAGATACCCCCACATTTTGTATGCAAATATCACACAAGAAAAGCTAGCTCAAATATACTTTAGAATCAAAAAGTCAAATGTTACCTTTTCACCAGGGGACATTTGTGCAGGGTATGCAACCAATGTTCACTGTCACTGTTTCCATTCACTCTGCGGCTCCATGCCTTATTTTACCAGCCACAAGCGATGCTGCAACTCATCAGGTTGCAAATATGAGAATCCCAATTTATTCATTAGTACCCTTTACCCTATTCAGTGAATGCTGCAACACCCGGTGGAATATAAGTATGTTGTCATGTTATTGGACTGTCTCATGACATATATGGCCAAAGTGGAGAAACAGATATACCTACTGGTTTTAACATTTGAAGCTGCAATCTTAGTAACTATCTTTCCATTTAAAACAAAAAAAAGGGAATTAAAAAAAAACAACAAAAAAAACCCCTGAAGCTGACAAACCACTTCTTACCCTACCCAAATCCTTCAACAACTGAAGTACAGGGTGCATGAACACAGGTGTACTGTAAAAGTCCACCTACAAAGGAGAAGAAAATCACACATAGCCTTAGTTCTGGCACATGGTAATACAAGGAAGGTAGCCAAAACTTTTGCTTCATCACGCTTCTTTCCCACTACAGAGACAAAAGAAATTGGAAGGGGCACTGCACTTTTTGGGAGAGGTTTGTGAAGAAGAACCATCATTTTTATCTGCTTTTCCTACTGGCCAAAAGACATAATCTGACTTCCCAGGTGTCAGAAGCAGTGCTAATATACATTTCATGGCTGGAGGAACATGAAAATGCCTACCATCAACAGGAAAAAATGTGAGGTGAAAAATGTTGTTGTCATCAGTAGAGCTAAGTTTCACCCAAAAGATAGATAACAATGTTTCTAAAAATTATAATCTTTCGAAAACTAAAGAAAAGTAAAATAAATTCATAAGTAAGTTTTGATTATGCAATATATTTGAAGACATTTTCAACAAATAATAATACAATAATAATACAAAAAATATGTTGAGGTTTTGAAATGAGTGTGAAGGGTTATTTTTTCTTTTCAAAGTATTATAGTGAAAAAAGTTAAAGATTTTTTTTAATATTTGTCTCCCTTTCTGGTGCTGTATGCAGATGAATACTGATTATTTACAAGCAGAGGAACAAAAATCAAAGCACTGAATGCTTAAATAGAGCATGCGCTACCCTGTTCCCATGGAAACGTTACTGGAAACAAAAAGGAAGGTATATAATTTCAAGGTTTATTCTTAATACATAGCTTCAAAGCTTAAAAAAAACCCCACAACACTGTGGGAACCACAGGTATGCTAAAAAATTACTAGGAGAGACTTATTTGGAAACTGAAATGTAATAGTCATTTCCTTGTTGAACACACATGAGTTATATGCACGGAGAATCTGTCTCTCATGATTACTGGAATGTGGTCTCCCAAGTCCCCTGGGTGCCAGAAACACTCAGCTTTGCTCCATGGGCTTCTTACCTGGAGACAAACTGAGGTCTGATCCACACCACAAACTGTGCTGATCTGTGCTGTGCACACATGGGTATCTGAACAAAAAACCTGGGAACATATTCTTGGCTATGAATAGAAACAGAATGATGAACTTCTACAATCTCACCTGTAAACTGGACTAATAAACTAATTCTCCCAGGAGGAAAATCCTGGGATCTGGAGATAGTCAAATTAAGCCAGCTGGAACAGAAACAGAGGAAGATTATGGACTTATAAAGGGTTTGGGGGGTTTTGTACTTTTTTTTTCCTTTTTTTTTTTTCTTTAGGACACATCTGCTGGCATTAATTACTCAGAAGAGAGGAGATTATTTATAAAGAGCTTGGTTTATTAACATTGGCAGGATTTCTTGAAGGCCACTTCATTGACAGCTGTTGTACCTCCTTCAGCATTACTCTTAGCATTTCCTTCTTTGCAACATTACCATTAAACATTTGAGGAAAAATCTTGTAAGAGGACAGATGTGCGGATCAGCTTCAGTGAGCAACCAGGGAGAGATTGATCGTGGAAGAATGAAGTTTATCTGAAATACAAAACTCAGAAGGTGGTTTCTCTGTAGTGAGAGGGAAGGCAGCCCGTGACAAGGCATGCACAGGAGAACTGATGGGTGGCTACAGCTGGGTAAAATTTTTGGAGAATGACAATAAAATACATTTTGTTTAAAAATGGGCTTTGGTTGCCAAGATACAGGTATAAATTTAAAAGGAGGAAAAATGGAAATACGAAAGGTGTGTGTGTCAAGGTATAGTTTTTTTGTCAAGAAACAAATCTCTTGATATGCCAAAACATATGTGGAGGAAAAATAATTTCAACTTTCCATTTCATTCCTGAAGTTATCTGAGTTTCCAGAAGCTGCAAACATTTCATTATGTTCTGCTTGGTCGTTGTTAAAGCTAACATAGTTTCCATTTTTTAAAAGGCTCCATTTTTTAAGGGTGCTTTACCTAATCTTCTACACTACATGAACTGACACATCACAAAACCCTCTGGCATAAAGGACAAGCAGCAACACTCCTTGAACAGGCCTTGGGCACATTTTCTCTGGCTGAGCAGCGCATTCAAAAATCCAACCTGTTCCTGCACTGCGTGAGCAGAACAAGAGCTTGGGGGTGGGAGAAAAGGAAGAGGAAAAAGGAAAGAAAGCCTAAAGACAACACGCTAAGGAGGTCTGGAAAGGTACAGCACTGAAAACCGTCTGGGTCAAAGTCCCACTCTGCATTTGCTCAGTCCCTGTGAGTGAAACAGTGATGGTACTACTAAGGCAGCCCACTTAACTAACACAGCGTGGTGTCCCGATTCAACAACTCGCTGTTTTGCTTATCAGCAACAACCAGATGATCCAGGACCTTATGCTACATCCAGGCAAGGTTATAATTCCATACAGTGTTGGAATTTCAGAGGATTTTCCAGAATAAAGCTATGAGGTGTTATCTTATTTAACTTACACATTCACTCACTAGCTAATATGGTGAAGAGAATCTATTTTAAGATATGTTGACTAGCTGAAGTGAACTGCCACTGCTGCCAGTACAGCATGACAGCACTCTGAAAGGCAGCAAATGATGCTCTTTTTAGGAAAGGCATAAAACTACTACCCCAAAAGCAAAGCAGCTGAGAATCATGACCAACCTGACACCAAGGTTGCACTAGTTTAACACCTGTCTTAAGACTAACGTTAATTCCCGCACAGTCTCATGCAGACACAAAGCAGCTTAAGAGTCATTCAGTGTATGCCTCAACAGTTACTGCTAACCCAACGGGGAACTTTGCATCAGCTCGACGAATACCATGTCAAAACACGTATTTCAGCAGGTGTGAATTACATGCAGAATCAGTTTCCATTTTTTACCTTTAGCTCTAAAACCAGGGAATGCAACAATTCCAAAAGCAAGCTCCTGATTTTGATGAAGCCAAACTATAGACTGAAAATTCAGTTTAAAAGTCTGGTTTAAAATAAATAAATAAATTTAAAAAAATTACAACTGTAATTGATGTGTATTATACATAACGAGAGAGTAACGCAAAGGTGGTTAGCAGGATAACTTGTCCCTTTGTCAACCAGCAGAATGTGAATATCTATGTGTGTCGTGGTTTAGCCCCAGGCAGCAACTAAGCACCACGCAGCCGCTCGCTCACTCCCCCTACCCCGCTGGGATGGGGGAGAGAATCGGAGGAGTAAGAGTGAGAAACACTCCTGGGTTGAGATAAGAACAGCTTAATAATTGAAATAAAGTAAAATAGTAATGCTAATAGTAACAGTATAATAATGATAATAATAATAATGATACACGAAGCAAGTGATGCACAATGCAATTGCTCACCACCCGCCGACCGATACCCAGACAGTTCCCGAGCAGCGATCGCTGCTCCCTGGCCACCCCCCCCCCCCCAGTTTCTATACTGAGCATGACGTCATATGGTATGGAATAGCCCTTTGGTCAGTTTGGATCAACTATTCTGGCTGTGCCCCCTCCCAGTTTCTTGTGCGCCTGGCAGAGCATGGGAAGCTGAAAAAAGTCCTTGACTAGCATAAGCAGTACTCAGCAACAACTAAAAACATCAGCATGTTATCAACATTCTTCTCCTACTAAATCCAAAACACAGCACTATGCCTGCTGCTAGGAAGAAAATTAACTCTATCCCAGCCGAAACCAGGACAGTATCCACCCCTTATTCTATACCATCTACGTCATGCACAGGCCCTCCCCTTTCCAATGTGTTCTAATTCATCACCACCGCTTTCCCTATCTTGATATACACACAGATATCATTCCCTTCGTCTATGGCCCATCCCTCTAAAATGTCCATTGAGTTCATTTAGCCCATGACTTTGGGTTCCATCTGTCATCACAGTCTTTCAGAGCAGGAGAGGTGGTGTGCAGTGTTGGACTGTTGCATGCTGAAGTCAGTTCTCATTCCAACATGGTTTCATCAAAGTTCATTTTCATTAAGCTGGGCAATACCATTGATGCGGCATATAGCAATCATAATATATAGTATTATATACTTAATATTAACCTACTATATTATTATATTAACATGCAGTTAAGAGATAACATATAGTTAAGAGATAACATACAGTATTATAAAGCAATTAATATTATACAATTCAGTTCATTGGCTATTTTCACCCAAAATCAAATTCCCTTGAGGTACACATTGGGCTTCCCCATCCTTTCGCATCACCCACCAAGTGCACCCAGGTCCTTGAGCAAAAGCAATCCCACGAATGGGTTTGCCTTTGCCAGAGGGGGAAGTAACCCAGACTGTCTTCCCCAGCATATTTTTCATGTGCACTACAGGAACTTTATCTCCTTCTACAGTATGTAAAAGTTTTGATTGGGCAGGGCCAGCTCGATTGGCAGATCCCCTGGTGTTGACTAACCAGGTGGCTTTTGCTAAATGCGTATCCCAATGTTTAAACGTCCCACCACCCATTGCTCTCAGGGTAGTCTTTAACAATCCATTGTATCGCTCAATTTTCCCGGAGGCTGGTGCATGGTAAGGGATGTGATACACCCACTCAATGCCGTGCTCTTTGGCCCAGGTGTCTATGAGGCTGTTTCGGAAATGAGTCCCGTTGTCTGACTCAATTCTTTCTGGGGTGCCATGTCGCCACAGGACTTGCTTTTCAAGGCCCAGGATGGTGTTCCGGGCGGTGGCATGGGGCACGGGATATGCTTCCAACCATCCAGTGGTTGCTTCCACCATGGTGAGCACATAGCGCTTGCCTTGGCGGGTCTGTGGGAGCGTGATGTAATCAATCTGCCAGGCCTCCCCATATTTATATTTCAGCCATCGTTCACTATACCCAAGGGGCTTGAACTGCTTGGCTTGCTTGATTGCAGCGCATGTTTCACACTCATGAATAACCTGTGCAATACTGTCCATAGTTAAGTCCACCCCTCGATCACGAGCCCATTTATACGTTGCATCCCTTCCTTGATGGCCTGAGGCGTCATGGGCCCACCGAGCTATAAATAATTCACCCTTATGTTGCCAGTCCAAATCCACCTGAGCCACTTCAATCTTAGCAGCCTGATCTACTTGCTGGTTGTTTTGATGTTCTTCAGTGGCCCGACTCTTAGGTACATGAGCATCTACATGACGAACTTTTACAACCAGGTTCTCTACCCGGGCAGCAATATCTTGCCACAATGCGGCAGCCCAGATTGGTTTGCCCCTGTGCTGCCAGTTGCTCTGCTTCCATTGCTGCAGCCACCCCCACAGGGCATTTGCCACCATCCATGAGTCAGTATAGAGATAAAGGACTGGCCACTTTTCTCTTTCAGCAATATCTAAAGCCAGCTGGATGGCTTTCACCTCTGCAAACTGACTCGACTCCCCTTCTCCTTCAGCAGTTTCTGCGACTTGTCGTATAGGACTCCATACAGCAGCTTTCCACCTCCGATGCTTTCCCACAAGACGACAGGACCCATCAGTGAACAGGGCATATTGCTTTTCATTTTCTGGCAATTTATTATACAGTGGGGCCTCTTCAGCACGTGTCACCTCCTCCTCTGGTGATATTCTAAGGTTTTTTCCTTCTGGCCAGTCCATGATCACTTCCAAGATTCCTGGGCGACTGGGGTTTCCTATTCGAGCCTGCTGTGTGATCAATGCAACCCACTTACTCCATGTAGCATCAGTTGCATGATGTGTAGAGGGGACCCTCCCTTTGAACATCCAGCCCAACACTGGCAGTCGGGGTGCCAGCAGGAGCTGTGCTTCAGTACCAACCACTTCTGAAGCAGCTCGAACCCCTTCATATGCTGCCAGTATCTCCTTCTCAGTTGGAGTATAGCGGGCTTCGGATCCTCTGTATCCCCGACTCCAAAACCCTAGGGGTCAACCTCGAGTCTCCCCTGGTGCTTTCTGCCAGAGGCTCCAGGTAGGGCCATTCTCCCCGGCTGCAGTGTAGAGCACATTTTTAATATCCTGCCCTGCCCGGACTGGCCCAAGGGCTACTGCATGAACTATCTCACGTTTAATTTGTTCAAAGGCTTGTTGTTGCTCAGGGCCCCATTTGAATTCGTTCTTCTTCCGGGTCACTTGATAGAGAGGGCTTACGATCTGGCTGTAATTTGGAATATGCATTCTCCAAAAACCCACAACGCCTAAAAAAGCTTGTGTTTCCTTTTTGCTAGTTGGTGGGGACATAGCTGTTATTTTGTTGATCACATCCATTGGGATCTGACGACGTCCATCTTGCCATTTTATTCCTAAAAACTGGATCTCCTCTGCAGGTCCCTTGACCTTACTCTGTTTTATGGCAAAACCAGCCTTCAGAAGTATTTGGACTATTTTCTTTCCCTTCTCAAAAACGTCTTCTGCTGTGTTGCCCCACACAATGATGTCATCAATGTACTGCAGATGTTCTGGAGCTTCACCCTGTTCCAGTGCTGTCTGGATCAGTCCATGGCAAATGGTGGGGCTGTGCTTCCACCCCTGGGGCAGTCGGTTCCAGGTGTACTGAACACCCCTCCAGGTAAAAGCAAACTGGGGTCTGCACTCTGCTGCCAAAGGGATGGAGAAAAATGCATTAGCAATATCAATTGTGGCATACCACTTGGCTGCCTTTGACTCCAGTTCATATTGAAGTTCTAGCATGTCTGGCACGGCAGCACTCAGCGGCGGTGTAACTTCGTTCAGGCCACGATAGTCCACTGTTAGTCTCCACTCCCCATTAGACTTTCGCACTGGCCATATGGGACTGTTAAAGGGTGAGTGAGTCTTGCTGATCACTCCCTGGCTCTCCAGTCGACGAATCAGGTTATGGATGGGAATCAGGGAGTCTCGGTTGGTGCGATATTGCCGCCTGTGCACAGTTGTGGTAGCAATCGGCACCTGTTGTTCCTCAACCTTCAGCAACCCTACAATCGAAGGGTCCTCTGAGAGACTGGGCAAGGTGGACAACTGTTTAATTTCCTCTGTCTCCAAAGCAGCTATACCAAAAGCCCACCGGTACCCTTTTGGGTCCTTGAAATACCCTCTCCTGAGGTAGTCTATGCCAAGGATGCACGGAGCATCTGGGCCAGTCACAATGGGGTGCTTTTGCCACTCATTCCCAGTTAGGCTCACTTCAGCTTCCAGTACAGTTAGCTGTTGGGATCCCCCTGTCACTCCAGAAATACAAATGGGTTCTGCCCCTCTATAGTTTGATGGCATTAGCGTGCACTGTGCACCAGTGTCCACTAGAGCCTTATACTCCTGTGGGTCTGACGTTCCAGGCCATCGAATCCACACAGTCCAGTAAACCCGGTTGTCCCTTTCCTCCACCTGGCTGGAGGCAGGGCCCCTCTAACACTGGTCACAGTATTCGCTGTTCACTTCCTGTAAATGTGAATCAAAAGTCCCCTGATCAAGGTCGGAAGTAAAATTAGCCCTCTTACTCTGTCTCAGGAACTGCTCACTGGAAACTGGAGCTGCAATTTTCCTGGGAGAACCGCCTTTTCTAATAGTTTTTCCTTGCAACTCACGCACCCGTGCCTCTAAGGTTGAGGTGGGTTTTCCATCCCACTTCCTCATGTCCTCTCCATAATCACGCAGGTAAAACCACAGGGTGCCCCGTGGTGTGTATCCTCTATATCCTCTCTCTTGAGCATAGGGACGTTGACTCTTAATGGCTGAGACACTGGTCCGTGCAGGTGGGGAGTAGGACAGATCCTCTCTGAGTTGTTGGAACTCTTGGCACAGTTTTTCCACAGCCGAGACACAGGCCCTTAGGGAGGAAGAGAGCTTTTCTTCGTAGTCCCAGAGTTGTCTAGCCACTTCATCCACCGTTGGTGCCTCGTCGTCTTTCCAGGCTAGTATTGCCAACGAGTTGGAATACGATGCTGGTGCGCTCCATACCACCTTCCGCCACATGGATTGTGCGCACCTGACTTCATCTGGGTCTTTGGTTAACTGTTCATCATTCAGGTCACTGTAAATCACCTCCAGCACGCCTAATTCCCTCAGGTACTGGATACCTTTCTCTACGGTGGTCCATTTGCTTGGGCGGTATAAAACATCCTCCTTGAAGGGATACCTTTCCTTCACGCTTGACAGAAGTCGCCTCCAGAGGCTGAGCGGTTTTGCCCCTTTTCCAATTGCTTTGTCAATGCCCCCTTCCCTGGAAAGGGATCCCAGCTGCTTGGCTTCCCTACCCTCTAAATCCAGGCTACTGGCCCCGTTATCCCAGCATCGGAGCAGCCAGGTGATGATGTGCTCGCCTGGATGACGACCGAAATCTTTTCGCATATCTCGCAGCTCACTCAGGGATAGGGATCGGGTGGTCACCATCTCATTTATGGGTTCTTCCTCCTCTGGTTCTCGTGATGGCCCTGGTTCATCTTCATCCCTTACTAAATGAACTGATTTCCTCGTGTATTTTTTCTTCTGTATAGGGGCAACTGATACCGGCGCAGGTTGGTTCTCTGGTTTAGCCGCAGTGTCTGTCACTGGGGTTTGAGTAGCCGCAGTGCCCATGGCTGTGGTTTGAGTAGCCGCAGTGCTCATGGCTGTGGCTGGAGTAGCCACAGTGCCTGGGGCAGGGGTTTGAGTAGCTGCAAGGCCTGTAGTGGGGGTTGGAGTAGCCGCAGGGCCTGTAGTGGGGGTTTGAGTAGCCACAGTGCTTGTTGTTTTGTCATCAGATCCAGAGACCTTCTCTTTCTTTTGAGGGTACTGATTAGTGTTGACCACGGCTCGATAGGCATGGGCCAGTCCCCAGCATGTTGCAATGATTTGTGTCTCTCTAGAGCTACCAGGGTGACAACATACTTCTTCCAAATACTTTACTAATTCTTCAGGATTCTGCACTTGTTCAGGGGTGAAGTTCCAAAACACTGGAGGTCCCCACTGCCCTAGGTACTTGCGCATACGTTCCCACACACCCTGCCACTCATAACTATCCAGCCTTGGGGTAGATCTCTGGATGGTATTTTTAAACTGCTCACTGACCTTTATCAAAACGGAAACAACATTCCCAAGAAGTATCAATAGAAGTATCTTAACTGCCCAGGGGTGTTCAAGATACAGGAAAGTTGTTGTAATGAAGGAGGAAACATCATAGAAGAAAGCAGCAAAGGTGCCATTCTGTATTTCCTCCACAACAAGCCTCTCAGAGTAAGAAGTATAATTGCTAACTCTCTCTATGAGGTAGTACCCGAAGTACAGTAGTGACTTCTGTATGAAACCCAAATACCAAAGAATGCTCAAGGTCAGGGTTTTGATAAGGAGCCTCCCAAGCAAAAGATCATGAATCACTGCAGAGCATAGCACACTACACAAACTGACAGCAAGCTTTAACGCGTACTGCAAAAAAAAAAACATGGTGCAGATCAGAAGAACTAATATCGTGACCGGCAACTGTTAACAGACTCCTTAATACACTCTGGTTAATCTGTTGTTATCTCAAACCCTTCGTGCCCCACGTTGGGCGCCAAAAAGGACTGTCGTGGTTTAGCCCCAGGCAGCAACGAAGCACCACGCAGCCGCTCGCTCACTCCCCCTACCCCGCTGGGATGGGGGAGAGAATCGGAGGAGTAAGAGTGAGAAACACTCCTGGGTTGAGATAAGAACAGCTTAATAATTGAAATAAAGTAAAATAGTAATGCTAATAGTAACAGTATAATAATGATAATAATAATAATGATACACGAAGCAAGTGATGCACAATGCAATTGCTCACCACCCGCCGACCGATACCCAGACAGTTCCCGAGCAGCGATCGCTGCTCCCCGGCCAACCCCCCCCCAGTTTCTATACTGAGCATGATGTCATATGGTATGGAATAGCCCTTTGGTCAGTTTGGATCAACTATTCTGGCTGTGCCCCCTCCCAGTTTCTTGTGCGCCTGGCAGAGCATGGGAAGCTGAAAAAAGTCCTTGACTAGCATAAGCAGTACTCAGCAACAACTAAAAACATCAGCATGTTATCAACATTCTTCTCCTACTAAATCCAAAACACAGCACTACGCCTGCTGCTAGGAAGAAAATTAACTCTATCCCAGCCGAAACCAGGACAATGTGTAACATGGAAATGAATTTATTATCCAAAAATATCTTTCAAAGAAATCACAACTTACTCTTTTACATTGCTTTGTAGAAACCAAAATGACTGTGAAAATGTTCACAGCAACTGATACAGATACACAATACATTTTAAAAGGGCTCTAAGGAGTTCTGATTGAGACATTGAAGTATCAGGGACAAACATGAAACAGGTTACACTGCACTGTCTTTGTAACATCCTGAGCTTCCAGACAGCTTCAGTGGTAACCTCCCTCACCTACTCTGCACTCCCAACTCTTTTATGCTGTCTTCAGAACTGAAGGCATCCTAACATTTCATCTGAGCTGATTCAACTTTGATTAGCTGGGATTCAAATCTCTTTTTTACTGAGAAACATGTAACAGTGGCATGAACTCACTGACATAATATCAAAATCTGTCTCTTTGTTCGTTTTTGTTCTTGGGCACAAGATAAATTTTTTGTGAAAGATCATAAATTGTCAAGACGGATGTTTCGAAGAAGCCAGAGTCATGCTTTCATTGCGATTTCCCTGCTAATAAATTATTTAGAAGAACAGAATGTCATACAGTACACAAAAAGACATTAGACCATTTATCATCTTTGTTTTAGTAGGGCTGGCAAGAGGCTTTGAAAGGACCACTCACAGTATAACCAGGAAATCCAGAGAAAAAGATAAGAGCACAAGAAAGGAACTGTTAGTTGTGAGTTACAGATAAAATTAGCGTACTGTACAAAGAGGCCACGCGACCGCCACTGATTTATACTCCAGCGCAATCACTTAAGTAATGGCACGTGCAAACGTATGCAGGAGTCAGTCCTTACATACAGCCACCTCGGTGAGGATGGAAGCCAGGCAGACGGCAGTGAAGTCGGGACCAGCTACATGCCCCGATGCTTTCCACGCTGCGCTTGAGCTGGCTGGAAGCGGAGGGTGGCGCAGCCGGCAGGGTCACAGCAGGCACAAAGAGCCCTGGCGCTTGCGGTGTCCCGGACACGGCTCCCACCAGATGGTCTCCCTCTCGTTCGCATGGTGTGGCCAGCAGGGAAGGACAGCAGCAGCGCACGCTGCTCTCCTGGTATCTCGCTGCTCCTGGCACCTGCAAACTCAGAGTAACACAGCCACCACCACCTCCTCCGCACACCAGCTCCTACCTAAAATAGTGCCTTTCTGGTGTCAGCCTCACATCCCACTTCCCTTATGACAGTTAATACTTGCTCTGACCCTTTCTGACTATGCACGTCATCAATGTCGAATCAGTAAAAAATTACTATTGTAATTATAGGAACTGAGTAAATAGGGCTGAAGCTCTTCTTGGGGAGATATTGCAAAATAATGTAAAATAAAAACAAAAAAACCAGGTTTTTTAAAGCTTATAAGCACCTTACAAGCACAGATTTAATGTTTATCAGAGGAGATCTGTGGGAGCAAACCATCTGACCTAGCTGTGGCAAGGAAGCTTTCTTCCACAATGTGGTCCAAGCTGTATTAACGCCCATCCCCTCCAGTCTCATTGCTCATTAAGCAAAATGAAGTCGATCTCTGTGATAACGAAAGTGGCGAAGAGCTTACCAGGGATGCAGACAATAAAAGAAGAATTTCCTGGATAGCAGGTTTTTTTCAGCATGCCAGAAGCAGCCTAGCCACCTTCCAAAAAGCACCAGAGGTTCACTACATAGGAGCAGAAAAGGAACTATGATAAAGGGGCTCTCTCAAGGGTGGAAGCCCATCACGCATCAGCTCCTATTGCTCACCATCTCATTTTTAATTCTACCCGTATTCATAGTCCCTACCAAACATACATTTTTACTGGCTGATTGGTTCTATTTTCCACTGTGGTCAAGCTGAAAACAGCTGTTTAACATTCTTTGATGAAATGAAGCTCTTTAATGAGGTTGGTTGCTCACTATTTCACAGCTACATCTGCAAAAACACCATCTGAAATACTGCTATTCCATGACATACAAAAGAATCTTTTTTCAGCCATGATCATTTCCATGACTGCCAACATCCATGAAGAAAAAAAAAAATGGGATGAAGGAAGAGACAATTTAAGTTGCAAGAAATGGGTAAAGGAAGTAAAAGAGGTGAGTAAAATCAGTTACACCAGTAACACTGAAGAAAATTTAGGAGAAAAAATAATAAGATAACTATGGGCAGAAAGATGGGAGGAGGACAGAAAAGCATACATTGTGTTGACAGCATGCAAAATAAAGAGAAGTAAGGAAGTAAAGAAAGTCTTTAAACTGTATATAAACAAAGTGTACATAAAGACAGGTAAGTATAGATAAACTACGTATTGTTGATAACATTACCCCCACAAGAGGAAAACTGCAAGACTCAGAAAATGATGACACTTTAAGCATTACTAGAAGTAAAAAGTAGCCTTTTATTTTCTTGAACATATGCAGCCAGTTATAATGTAAGTACTCCGGGACATCTAAAATTATTCAGGAATAATTGCACATGCTCATAAGATTCCAGTTCAGAAAGTAATGGTCAGGTGCAAGAACCCTTTTATAGTTTAGCACTGACAGTGCAAGTGCCGGTTTCACTAGAAGCAGCTCATCCATACTTTTTGATCCAGGGCTTTAGGTGACGTTTTCATAGTTTAGGCTTCATTCCTCAATTACAGAAGCTTAATCAACCTGTAATGGGTTGACTCTGGCTGGATGCCAGCTGCCCACCAAAGCCGCTCCATCACTCCCCCTACTCAGCTGGACAGGGGAGAGAAAATATAATGAAAGGCTCATGGGTCAAGATAAGGACAGGGAGAGATCATTCACCAATTAATGTTATGGGCAAAACAGACTCAACATGGGGAAATCAGTATAATTTATTAAAAATCAAATCAGAGTAGGGTAATGGAAATAAAAACTAAATCTTAAAACACCTTCCCTCCACCCCTCCCTTCTCCCTGGGCTTAACTTCACTCCCAATTTTCTCTACCTCCTCCCCCCAAACAGCACAGGGGGACGGGGAATGGGGGTTGCAGTCAGTTCATCACACGTTGTCTCTGCAGCTCCTTCCTTCCCAAGGGGAGGACTCCTCACACTCCTCCCCTGCTCCAGCGTGGGGTCCCTCCCACAGGAGACAGTCCTCCACGAACTTCACCAACATGAGTCCTTCTCACAAGCTACAGTTCTTCATGAACTGCTCCAGCGTGGGTCCCTTCCATGGGGTGCAGTCCTTCAGGAGCAGACTGCTCCAGCATGGGTCCCCCACGGGGTCACAAGTCCTGCCAGCAAACCTGCTCCAGCCTGGGCTCCTCTCTCTCCATGGGTCCACAGGTCCTGCCAGGAGCCTGCTCCAGCATGGGCTTCCCACAGGGTCACAGCTTCCTTCAGGCACATCCACCTGCTCTGGCGTGGGGTCCTCCCTGGGCTGCAGGTGGATATCTGCTCCACCGTGGACTTCCATGGGCTGCAGGTTGACAGCCTGCCTCACCATGGTCTTCACCACGGGCTGCAGGGGAATCTCTGCTCTGGTGCCTGGAGCACCTCCTCCTCCTCCTTCACTGACCCTGGTGTCGGCAGAGTTATTGCTCTCACATATTCTCACTCCTCTCTCCAGCTGCAGTTGCTGTTGCTCAGGTTTTTTTTCCCCCTTGTTAAATATGTTATCACAGAGGCGCTATCACCATCACTGATGGGCTTGGCCTTGGCCAGCAATGGGTCCATCTTGGAGCCGGTTGGCATTGGCCCTATCAGACACAGGGGAAGCTTCCAGGAGCTTCTCACAGAAGCCACCCCTGTAGCCCCGCCACTACCAAAACCTTGCCACGCAAACCCAATACACAACCTCATCAGTCATGAGATCTATCAAGAATATGTTTTATCAGTCCCTACATGGAAATTGAGAGCAGGGATAAAACAGATTATGACTTCTTGAAAGGATGGACCACATGGTCTTTCAAGGTCCCTCCTAGCCTGTGCTGTGTATGATAACTTTGGTCTTGGATGTAAATCAGATTGTTCTCAAGTGGTATTCACAATGGTCCACAGTGCAGAGCACTGCATCTGACATCATAGGCACAAAACAGTGTGCACAGGTGAGTGCTAAATACTACTATTCCGGTGTGGTACCTTAATGACACTTAACAAAGGCATGGTTTTCTGTATTAAATAATGCTGAGGAACTCGTAAGAGGAATCCTAGCAAATTCCTTCAGTGGAGGACAAAAACCAAGAAGGGTTTTGATCAATCTTAATCTCTTTTAGCACGGCTTTTTAAAAATGACCAAGGTCATCACTGCTCAGCTTCATATTTGCATGTCATTTGTTTTATACCCTAGGCTAGATTTCACTGAATAAATCTATATTTGCAAAAAAGACAATTACCCACATCAACCAATGAATGTTCATTATAGTCAAAGACAGAACAATGCTTGCTTTGTAATATTCTGCTTTGTTTTCTTTTCAAAGAAAATAATTTCCTAATAATTGCAATGAAAAGGAAAAGGGTAAAACTGTTACTACAGTTAATGCAGTTATAATTCAATTTAGTCCTAGCCATCGGCATAATTATTAACATGCTCTGTCCTCTTATTCATAAAGCTACCACTGGAAATTGTATCACAGCGCATTATACATTCCCTCTAGCAATGCTCTTGGATTCAGACCCAGTGAAACTGGTTTATCTTTTTTCATTGAGCTACAAATTTATTAGACACAGGTCACTATTTTCATTTGTAATATAAACTTGTCTGACTTGTTTCTCAACTCTAAAGTAGTGATTTGTCAGCCTTTGGTAAATGAATGTTACTTTAGCATAGAATAACGGCTCTCACTTGCTTGGTTGATGCCACCAGATAATTTTTTTTTTTTTTTCCTAGTTGAGTATAAAACACACTAAGTGGCTAGAAGAGGATGAAAAGTGTAAGATAGAGAAATCATATATTCAACAAAACAGGTTACTCATATGTGAAGACATAAAAGGAATATAAATCCACCAGTATGTTCCAGTACTGCACATTAAAAAAAAAAGTCTTCCTCTAAAAAAAAAAAAAAAATATTTTTTAAATAACATGGATGTGCTTACAAGATTTTCTGAGTACTGATCCTGTTATTTGTTTAGAATTAGTCTTTAAGATTAGCAGTCTCTGAAAGTATGAAAAAATTGCATGTGACCGCATTCCTCACCTTTCACATTTTCTGCTACACATTTGTGTTCAGTTCTTAGACAGCACTCAAACAGACAACATAAATTATGTATCTTTCAGATTTCTTTTTGTTCTTTACCAAGATCTGTAAGATATATTTGGGTATTTCCCTTCTTTGTAGGGTTTATGAAAAGCCTCTGAAGCACAAACCATACTGACACACTTGGGTTTGCACTTCCAAAAATTCCCGTGAACAAATGTTTCTCAGTATTCCCAAGTCTGATTCAGCATAAGGCGCTCAGTTTCCCAGGGATCTATAGCATGCATGCACTAATATTTTGTTAGTAGCACAATTTTACTAGAATTTATCATTGTGAAATTTTAGTCTTTTTACATAAAGTACACTCAGCTAGACAAGAGCATTTTACACCTTCCATTTGAACAGAAACCAACAGAAAGCACAAAGCAAATTTACAAATTGTGCCAATTTTGCTAGCAGTGAGATGTTTTTCCCTCAGTTCCAGGGATAATTTGTTTAACACAGTTTAAAAATGCAGCTCTGAATGCTACATTTAATTTTCAAGAGCACTGCATGAATATTGGAGGATCTGAGTAACTCCACGAACAACCTCTCCCCCAAAATGCAGGAGCAATAAATGAACTTGATAATTTGTCTAAAGTTCCTGGTAGTGTGTTAGATATCACCAAAAAAACGTAAAGCTCAAAAGTGGAAAAATTTGTAGTTCCAATCAGTAAGGAAAAAATTTCACTACATAATCCTCTGTGTCACTGCCACAGGAATGAAAGAATACAAAGTGACTCCTCTTCTTTCTGTGACAGTGAGAGATGTTTACTGTTCTTTCAAAGACTGGAAACCTGGCATGGGAGAGAGACATATGTCAGTTAGAGGAAAGTACAAAGTTAAAATAGTAATAAATGTTCAAACACAAATAGGGGTTCTGGAAGTTTACCACTGTGCATTTGAATCATGTTTTAGGGCTCCCCTGTGCCTTTAGACACTTTGTTGGGCACCTCTTGGTTTAGAGCTTTTAAGTTCTAAATTGTTTTAATCTTTGTGATTGGATAATGATGAACTGTGGAGCCCAGAATTACGTGGCAGAAGCTTTTTAGCCTTTCATCCATCCAGTCTCTTTGCAAAATGCCTACTGCCACTGATCACGGCTTCTCTTAGCCCATCTGTTGAACACTAAAGTAAATTTCACAGTCCCCCAGCCATAATTTAAAAAGTACTCAGACAAATTAATGGAAGCCTATGTCTCATATGCCCAACTATGTTAATAAACTGCATCCCCAGTTGTATCATAATTACCAATTTGGCCACAATAAGCTTTAACTAGGACTCACAATACATTTTCTATAAATACACAATTGTTCTACTCTACGAAATACAACATTATATGCAAAACATCCAGAGAGTAACGGAAAAGCAAAGCACATGTTGGCATAGCTGTCATTATTTTTTAATTTGATTGCCTAAGAAAATGAAGTTTGTATTATCATGCTGCACATATATGCCCACATAAGGGTGAATGTGTGAGAAATACCTGTATGTCTGAACATCTCCAAAAGCATTTATGAGTCTGCAATCTCTTCCCCATACTCAGTTTAAGCAAAATAGGTCATAGAGGGAGCAGTACTGACAGTAAAATTTCCTAAAGGCTTTGTGCAGACACATAGCTGGCTAAAACAGAAGCTCCATTATTAATCCTACTGGCAATTAATACATCCACCAGGGATGTGAGCTTTTATTCTTGATAGATAACCTTCCACCTTAAAATAAAGTGAAGACAAATGAAAGCACTGCTTGCAGAATTACTAACTGCTGTGGAGGAACCAAGGTCCTACCGAGCTATTTACGTAAATGTAATACGTACAAGACCACTGTGGATTCTCCCATTTAAAGAGAAAACATTACACAATCCCCAATGCTATGCCAAAATAATGCATTGCAACAATAACTTCTTATTAAGCAAAGCATGGCCCTAACAGTGAGGCAGTCTGAGTATCATCTACAGTTGTTGCCTTATGATAACAAGACAGCTGTGGAAGAGAAAGGCAATGGCACTAGAAATCTTTGCTAATGAGCATATATTGCGTGCAAGGATAGCAAAACATAAGTTGTAAGTGGTTTAATGTCTCACATCAGCAACTAATACACCTGCTTGCTGATTCACCCTACAGTGAGTCACTGACAAGGTGCTGTGGGACAGACAGGATCATGACAGACAGTTCTTCTGTCTCTTTTTTAAGGGGATGACTCTCTTACACTGTTACTACTATGCTATTTACACAACAGTTATTGTCAATTCTACATGCATATGCCTAATACGTTAGAGGCCTTGCCAGAACATGAATATTTGGTGAGATGGCGAAGTCATCCTAGCCCCCTTATCAAAGCATCTCATTCTTATTAATGACCATTTCATTTCTGTAAACTAGTACCATTCCCTCAAAATCTTATACCTCAGCAAAAAACCTACCTACAGCTGTAAATAACAGCAAAGCAGGAATTCAAGAGTTTACGCTGCACGAGGGTGCGTGATCTGGAAGCCTATGTGTTGGCCAATGCTAAGGCCAGAGACCCGTGCTAGCCTAAGTCTGCCTACAGCAAGGCTGATAGAAGTGTTAATAGTTGGTTTCACGGTGTTTTCTAGCTGCCTTCATACCACGCTATCTTTCCACTTTCATTCAAGTTCCTTTTATATTACAGTTTTATTTTAAGTCTTTCCCATAACAGGAAAAATGTTATCACACAAATGTTATCACATCAAATCCATATCCAGATTTGCCCATGGAATTATAGTGGTTTTGAAACTAAATACTAACAAAGGAAAAGGAAATTTTTTTTAAGTCAGAACTTAAGAAGCAGCACAGGTTACTACCCCATATGTTCAGCTGTTTGTTTAAATACAAACAAAATGCAATGTATTTTGGGAATTTATAGCTCTCTAAGTAACAGACCACTTTTTCCTTTTACAGTGCTGTAGTAGAAAAAGAATAAATTTATTTAGCAGTTTTACCCCTTTCACAGACAAAATGCTCGCAGAGAGATTCCTTCAAGTGCTTATTACACTATGTGAATGCTAAGACCACCAAATGTTCCGCTTCACAATGTATCAATTAAGACAGAGACTGGAAAATGAGCAAATATGACTTCATATCAAATTTAATTTATGTCAAGAATAGATTTAGACAAATCCATTTTAAAAGCACCTACAACAAATCAAATTATTTTCCAGGTTTGTGTAATGTTCTTCTAAAAGGTAATAATACATCAGAGAAAGCAATGACTTCAAGTATACAGAAATTTGCTACTAGATCATGTAAAATACTCTGAGAAACCAAAAATGCGTATAAATCGATACCTAACACACTATGTGCCTCCACTGTCCCTAACTACTGAGGATAAACCTTTCTGTAACCATTCATTAATGAAGTCTAAAAGTACTAACCCATGTGTCCACAAAGTGTGAATTTAAACTAAACGGGATAAATGAGCCAAAAGAAATTTATGCGACTTGCTCAAGCCTATGGGGTGATCACAGAGTAAATCTAATTCAGAAGTTTCAGTTCCCTGTTGAGATTTCGCTCTATTCAGTAGACTTGCCTTTGCCAAACTGAAATAACGGGAGTTTAAATTAAAATGACTTACAGTTTTGAAATTTACTTGAACTTCATCAATGAAAAAAAAATTACACATAGAAAAGTTTGGGGTAAAATTCTTCTAAATTATAGATAAGATAATTTGGAAAAAAATCATAACAGGCCAGTTTAACTATCAGTTGTTCACACAGCTTCTGATCAGCCCACAAAACACACATCAACCCACCTCCCAGCCCAGGTTCTCTTCAGTTAAGAAGGGTTCACCACTCCTTTCTTCCAGCAGTATGGTCATTTGCTATGTTATTTTCAGACTACAAACTCTGAGGAAGAGAGTAGGCAGTACTCTTGAAAACAAGATTTGTTTTCAAAGAGAGGAGGTAGGTCAGCTTTGCAGCTGTCCAGCACTGCCTGGTTGAATGCTCATTGCCCACACCAACATTTCACGATCGTGATGGGGGACTTGGGCAGGAGCCGGTTCAGCACACACCAGGACCCACATCTTCTTGGGTCTCCCTACATTTCACATCTTCACGGACTGGATTCAAGAGTAAAACTTCTCTTCACTAATTCACTGCTTTTTTTAATTTACTGTACATTCAAACTGGCACGTGTAATTTCACTTGTTCAGGCTGTTTTTTCTTAAGTCCTTTTCCTGTATTTTTAAACTCAACTCTTGACACTAGCACTTTGAATTTTCTGTTGCTGAATAAATGGAAGCACCGTCAATATAAATGTCAATAAATGGAAAAAATGTCTAAGTCCGAGGAATCTAACACCAATCACTGCCACGACTGCCATCAAATGCTGAAGATCCATCCATGAAGAAAACAGGGATGTTTTATCAAGCTGAAAGTAAATTTCCAGGTAATCTGCCCTTGTCTGGTATGTACTGCCTGAAGGCAGATGTCTAAATACATTCACATCAAGCATTTGCAATTTCACTGAATAAATGTATATTAAATAGTTTTAAATTAAATATTCAAGTGTAGTTAGTGAAACAAGAAATAGTATTTTCATGCTCTGTGCCAGGACATTTTAATACACAACAGTATACATTCAGTAGATTCTATTATTGGACTAGCAGGACAAAAATGAAAAAAAGGCAAAATTTCAGTACCTAAAAAATTAGGCATTAAGAATAATAATAAGAATTATATAAAACGATTCATATAAAAATATTCAAAATGAACCATTGAAAAAACTTCTCATTTAGGCTTGAAATCAGTTCCAGATGGAAACCATCTGCAAGCATCCTAGTAGAAGCTAAGATGACAACTGAACATTATAAAAGCAGATTTTCAAGTAGAGCATTTTTACTTTCATATGGGACAGAAAAATACATATTATGGAAATTTCAAGAGACAGAACAGGCAATTCAGACAGTGGTGGACCAGTGGCAAGAACAAAAATCTCAGTAAGCTGCTAAATATAGCACCTAATGCTCGGCTTTACTAAGGAAAATCCTTGAAAACAAAGAGGGAGCTTCAGCTTGATGTGAGGGAGGACGAACCAGCAGAGGCATGTAAAGAGAAGATTTAACAGGCCAGGAAGGTAATCCTGACTTGCGGTTCTGACCAGGTTTGAGGAGGGTACACAGCGTCAGAAAGATTGTCTGAAAGAGGGTCAATTCCTGTACAAGCACAGGCCACTGTGTGCTTTATGTAGGTCTAAAAGAAGCCACAAGAATATCCAGCCACATAATGTGGCCACTGTCATGATCAAAGATGGATTTATTAGAGATTTCCAAGTTTCAGGGCTATCAAGGCTGACAAGCACTTAGTATATCACATGTAACACAGATATATAGACATGTATCTATTACAAACACATATATACACACATATATGTTAGAAACATACACTGTCAAGTGATAAGCCTATAAAGGATACAACCGAAATACTGGGGAGGGAAATCATGAATGTGAAGCTCTAACTAGGGACCATCCTCAAAAATATTAAAATGAGCTGCTCTCAAATTACCAATTTTGTTATCCCTTCAGGGAAAAGTTGGCCAAAGAGCAAAATTAAACCTTATGGCAATTTAAGAGAAATATATTCTCTGTATATATGTGGCAGTAACTAGAAATGGAAACAAACATAAGAAGTTTTACAGATGAGTTGACAACAATCTTTTTAACTCAAGTCACTTTGACTTCTATCATGATGTCATCTCGTACCTCAAAGAGGTACAATCTATGCTCATTGCTGTACACATGAACAACAAAGAAACATTCTCCACTCACCATTTCTTCTTTGAATTACATACTTGTATAGCATTGTATCATGCCATTATAGGTTTACTACGCTGAAGATCTCGTAGGTTTCCAGCAAGTAAGTCTCAGAACTATGAGTTTTATAAATAACCGTGACTCATCGCACACTCTCCTGTAAGCTACTGCCCAAGAAGATGGCCAGAAAGAACCTCATACGTGGCCTTCCTGGCACTGACTGACGGCAAACACAGGCTCTAAAGGCTTGATGGGCCACAACACGCGGGAAGGGAGACAGAAGAGACATCGCGCCAGTTATGGTTGTGAGAAGACACGGAGCCCAAGCTCTGTGGGGCACAATGCTTACCCCAAAGGTGGGTTTTGCCACAAGCAACTATCTGCAGCGTGTTCGCTGACGTCTAACAGAAACATTATGTCTAACCTTTGTCAATAAAAAAGGGTGCCTCCACAGAAATCTCTGATATGCATCTTCTATCTTCTTTCAACGGGAGCACTCCGCAAGGCTTCAGATACCAGGTGGTTACTCAGACGGAAGGGACCCTCATATAAATCATTTCACGCTCCAGAAGCTGCCTTGCGTATTTCAGTAAATCAAAGGCTTCCCAGACTGACGAAAACTGAGCTTGCGGTAGAAGAACATCCTCTCCTTGGTTGAGGAAGACAGAGCTGATTCAGTCACACATCATGCCTCTCATGCTATTAAAAACACCTGCACTCTTGTTCCAACCAAACGCATGCAAGCTGCTAGGGAAATCAGCAGTACGACTGCCATGAGGATTATCCCAAGAATCACTTCTCTATGTAGAGAACACCACACAGCGTCTCCTTTCCAGCAGCTACAGGACTGAGGAGCCTTCTGATGATGAGCAGCAGTACCTTCACTTTAGATATCTGCTGCATTTAACACAGCAAGTTTTCCATCTTAAAAAATAAAAATAAAAAATTTTATTTTATGACCCATAGCAACAACCTTTGTTTTGGTTAAATATGCAGGCTTGTCTCCTGGACCCCAGACTTTGGCACAAAAGCTAATTCTTCTCAGTTTTCTTCTTGACTGTGTTAGACAACACTGCACAAATAATGCAGTATACACAAGCAGATGAAAAACCAGAATCATCATTGCACAAATAATGCAGTACACACAAGGAGATGAAAAATTAAATCATTATTTACTTAAAATATGAATTTTTACAGTCTAGGAACTATAACCATGAGAAATCACCTCTTTAAAAAAAAAAAAAAAAAGATACTGGAGTTGAGAGGAAGACCACTTTTCAGTCAACTTCACATTCATCCAGTACACACAAACAAGACATCACTGGAACCAATGTCATAGAGCATTACTGCGAATATTTAAATGCTGGATCCAGAGAGTCTAGGTCCAGAGCTTAAATTCACCCTGAGGTATGGATCTATCGGGGGGTGGGACAGTGGGACAAACAAGAAGGTAACCGTGCCTTCTCAATTAGCATTAATCAGTACATCATGACTAGGCCTCTCCGCATGTTTAGGAACAAGAACCTGACTATGTCAGTTACCCAAGCCAACCCATGGCTGCATTATTGCACTGATCTGTGATTTTGCCTACAGTCATTATTTTTATAAATTACTTCTTCATTGATTTTTACTTGCCTTTATTTTAGAGTTTTAAACACCACTCTGGAGACTTGACTTGCAGACTCTAGAGGGACCCCCATCCTAAATCAAAGGCTGCATAGATAGCTGATTTTGGTATATACAGTTATTTCCAATCTAGAGCACCTCGCATGTGCACTCATGCCAGTGTTGGATTTGTCTGCATAATCAAAAACTCAAAGGTCAAACACTGCCCCTAATCTGCATCCCAAATGTGCACCAGTACTGTGAAAACAATTGGCTTGTACAAGAGACCATAATTTTGATGTCTAGCATTACTCTGTGGTACTTAAAAGTATGTTTTCAGGTTGTTTCTCATCATTTCTAAATACAAGAGTGTATTTCAGACGGATGGTGTTAAAAGAAATCTTTCAAATAAAAGATGGTATTTATGTAATTATACCTTCTTTTTAAGCTAACAAAAAGCTTTGACAAACAAACAGATGCGTATTTTGGGCAAAACCATAGGTTTTGAACACACATCAGGACAGTTTATACACTCATAAATATAGACTACTGCTACAGATGTATATTTTTAAAAATAAAGGACTAGTTTTCCCTACACTAGCATCTCCAGCTATTTACATGCCATAAACCTGCAGAAAGTGATATTTAGCTGTAATTGCAAACCTTCAAAGTACTGCATGGTTTTCGTGAGCTTTTGTGCAGAGGTTGTTCCAGCACTTTAAAGGCCTGCCGAGAGAGATTCTGTACGTAAGAATATCTAAAATACTTCTTGCCATCCAGAAAAGACAATTCTGCTGTTATAAAATGAGGAATGTAAGTTAATCTTGCGTATCATTTTGTAACTGGAGTAATATTGACACTTGACCCATGAAAGCAGCCTCCTTCTCATCTACTTTCTCTGAGGCAGAATTGGTATTTAGAAAGCTTACAATCTTAATTTTACACTTCCACAGTTGCCTTTAGAGGTGGTTCCAGCTATTTGTTCCAGCTCTACTTGCTTGAAAGCAAGGTGCTCAGACAATTTTCCTAAGAAAATTAGAATTGTGAAATAAGATCCATAACGCCGCTTAGTCTCCACAGACTTCTGAGCACTGTAGAGTCTACCGTAAGAACAGGTGTGTGTATGAAGCCCAATTTATCACAGCATTTATCTTGAGCCAGAGATACATGTATATACATGTACGGCAGGGCAAAAAGGAAGAGAAATCCTGATGATGCCACTTTTGCATCTCTCCTAACATGAGACAACCTGAGGACCCCACCAATTTCTATTTTGCTTCTTGCGCACTAAGAGGCCAATCTCAGAGAGAAGAACCAGAGCATCTCAACTACATCCCCAAATAGACGTGCAGAAGCGAGTGGTCCATCTAAGGATGCAACTGAATTCCTGCACATGAGGTCCTGCTTTAAATACAGGGAACTTATGGGACTTTTGGAGAACAATGACACAGAAACAGTCTTTCCCAGACATTTCTCATATGGACAGGGAACACGCTTCTGGCAGAACTCTTCTGTGTGAGTAACAGGTCCATATTTCAAGGATGTAATTCTGAATATTACTGAACAACTGCAGGCTTGGGAAGCACCACTTTCCCCCCAAGAACATAGGCAGCAGCTCCTTCATCAAACACCTTGCTTCTGTCCTTCTTGCAGTTCTCTCTCTGCTTTGTCTAGGAACACAGCTATTCCCATTTTTTCCTCTTTTCAAGGATCATACATGCCCTCTCTCTGTCACAGCATAAAGAACACAAAAGCAAACCCACTGTATTTTTCTGCCTTCTTTCATAGAGTCTATTTAGATGTTTATGACCCCAGCTACTGGTGGTCTCAGGCTTACAGTCCTGCAGCTATCAAAGAAGTGTACAGAAGGCATACTGCTGTATACACATGGTGGTCAGCACTAGCATGCAGTAGCTAGCAGGGAAAGTGTTACGTCATTTTATGCTCCTGAGAGTAGAAAGTAGCAAAAAAAATCCAGAGTGATAAACAGCAGAGCTCCCTATCAGCATCCTTAAATACCTACTATCATTCTTTCTAATGAACAGCTGTATGTGACATCTTATCTGCATTTTATAACACTTAAAGAGCTTGTAGCTGTATCTGCTGAATGGTCATTACTACTGCCCTTCATAACACATTATAAGCCATTAAAATCTTCTGCTCTACTTGGTAAACATTTCACTGACATAAGGAAAGCTTTATTTAAATTAATAACTTTAAGAAAAAAGTAGGGAAAATACGGTTATAGGGGTTTTTTAGGTTTTAGTGTTAAGATTCAGAGAACACCTCCTGGCTCTACCATAGTACGCACAGTTAGGGTGAGGAATTCCCATTAAAGGTACCATCTCTCCCTGCATAGAGAGTTATACTGTCTAAGGTCAGCAGCTGCACCGCAGCTCCTCCTAACAAAGCACGTACAGATACGTTTACCTGCATACGCAGGTTCCTGACTGTGATTTCCTGTGACAACAAGTTATTGTAGCTTGTCCCCTTCGGTACTAGAGGGCACGCACTAAGTCTGGGGTTATTTCTCAAACCAGCACTTCAGAGCAGGTCTTAATCTTTCCCTACTGCTACCCAGTAGAAAACGTATTTGATTCTTCTCTTTTCAGGATAGGTAGGCAGGCATCACGTTTCTTCACAATGTTTAAGAATATAAAAATCTCCTGAAACTGAAGACAGAATAAAACCATCAGAAGGCATTCCTGTTTGAATCTACTGTAGCAAACACTCTTGTAAGAAAAGTTTGTTAGAAAATAATATAATGCGGTGAAGCAGGTGCCATATTCTGAGGGCTGCCTCTGGCAAAAGTGTTGGTCTGTATCGACTAGCGGAAAACTCTTCCCCTAAAACACAGCATCATGCTAAACCCCGTGGGGCGTCAGGAGCTTAGCAGGAAGCTGTACCAGACTACGAATTCCTTAAATCCATTCTCCTAGGTGCAAGAGCTTCACAGGAGCTTGTCCAGATCACTCTGACTGGATTCACTACCTACATAAAAACAGGCTGTCTTGTGTCTTCTGGCTTCACAAGGCTGAAATAAAGAGCTAAGAAAAAATGCCACAAGAGTCTTTCTCCACCGCTCCAATACTGACATCCCATACTTTCTGCCAAACATCTCAGCCACAAAGCCTGAAGGCTGAGGGAGCAGAGATTCAGGTCCATTGCTAGGTGACACTCAGAACTGGATCTCCTCCCCTGGTACTGGCCATTCAGCCACACTGGATATGACTCCTCTTTTCACTCTATTTTAACAAAGCATTTATTCAAGGATCAAGGATTCATATTTAAACCATTTCCTGACTTTTACCATCATCCCCAAACTCCCTTCACCTGCCTAACTGAGGGAATCTGAGGGATCTCTCTCTCTCAGAATAACAGACTTCTTCCTTAATGAAATATATCAACCAAACCGCATGTTAGTATCTTTCCTGCTTTGCAGAATTTCCCATCTTACTTTTGATAAAAAAACAGTAGTCGTACAGCAATTATTTTAAGACTATGATCTTGGGCACATTATCAGCTTTTTTAGAGACAATATTCAACAGCAATAACACAACAGAGTAACTGATTGGACCAAGCAGGCTTTCTACTCCTCCCCAAATGTGATATAATAAGGTCTACGGTGTAATATTCTCTATCCTAAATCTAATTTTTCTGTATGTTCAAACTACACCCTCAATCCCTTATTTCCTTGCAGAAAACAATAAAGTTGTATCAAGACAAATTACCATTTTTAGGCAAAAATGAGCTAGTTCAGGGCTGAAAACTGAAAATATACTTAAAAATAATAAGACCTAAGTAATCTCATTCAATACTGAAAAAAGGAGTCTGTATACAATGTATAAACTAACAGAAAAAGTCCAGTTAATTTCAGTAGATGCTGGATGATGTTCTTGTAATTTGCCAAAAGGGCACCGGTCTGCAAATATTTTATTTTCCTGTTTCCCAGAATGCTTTTCCACAAAAAAGCACGTCTTTGCTATTGTTAGACAATTGCAGCTAATGTATAATAGCAAAAAGTTAACTACAAAAAGGAAGAATCAAGTCTGATTTCCAGGAGGAAAAGTCATGGACTCAGTCCTGTAAACACACAGTATTTAAAGGATAATATATTAATCTTAATAAAGAGTTGTACATAGACACACAAAGGCAGAGCACAAAGAACTGCAGAATCAATTGGATGCAAAATGTACTACATGAGGAAAATAAACAATGCTTGAGATTAACCTTGAGATTTTCATTTCAGAAAAAAGTATCGTAATATTATTATGAAGAGGTTAAAAAAGAGGCAGTAAGAGGTACATGAAAGGGCACATTGTGTAGGAGCATAGCAATAAATGGCAGTTTCAAATCACTGTTAAAAACTGAATTTCTCCATGAATCAAAGCATGCAATGAATAATCACATAGTCCATCTCCCAAAAATAGGGAGGTGGGTTTTTTTTTAAACTAACAAGAAAACTTTGCAAACATGTATTGGTATATAAATGGCATTGAGAGCATAGATAATAACACAACAAAAAGAATGTATAATCACTGATCAGTAAGATCAGCTCAGATTACTAGGAGGCTATTTAAGGTAGTGAAAAGGTGTATAAAACAGATAAATAAACTGAAATTTAGGCAATTTTAATTAACACATCCCAAGAAAATAGCCCAGACAACCTCAAAACCACATAAGACAGTAACCTGTGAAAAGAAGCATATGATGAACCATTACTACAGATGCTTAAGAATTAACTAGCTGAAAGACTAATGACATAGTGTAGAAAGAAATTCTCTACTTGTGCATTCAATTAAGCGGGAAGGTCCCTCCTAATCTCAGTGAGTTGAAGAAAAACGAGAGGTGATAATCATCAGATTCTGTCATGATTTCTATATAATTTGCTTGGAAACATCTAGCACAGTTACAGCAGGCTTCCTCCAGTAAAATTCCTTCACAAACTGAGTATTTGACCGGGAAGTTCCTTCAGCTGAAAAAGCCATAGTGTAGCTATTTTTGCACTTACATTAATAGAGCTGCTTAGTTTGCCGACAGGGAGCCCTGCCACTAACTGCACCCCTGGCAGTGGCCAATCATGCCCCATTCATAACACGTTAACTGCTCCGGCTCCTCGGAACTGTCACCCCAGTTGACTTTTACATCCATTCCTCCATGTTATTAAAGCCTAACGCTGATTTTGAAAAGACTACTGTTTATTATATATTACACTGTGTTCACAAAGTTGTTGCATAGAAAAGCAAAACGCATAACCCACAGAATGAGAACGAAGGCACTCCAAATGTTAAAACCCACAGAAACACAGAGCTGACACCGATCTTTACTGAAAATCTGTCTTCAGTGGAGAGCTCTACGCATGCATCAGTGTGTGTTTTGTTACATGACAAGTGCTCTGCATGGACGAAACCCTTCTATTGCCACATAAATGTCTGCCATTTAATAGCCGATTAAAACAGTTGTGTGAAGAACTGTGTGTGAATTCTGCTGCATTCAGGAACATACAGCTGTGCTACCAACCAGTAATGGATACAGGCAGGCAGCTGTGTGTGATGAAACCTAGAGCTGCAAGACAACTGTACAGCTGATGATTTTCCCCTCCTTTTTCACTTGAAAAAAATCTGATTAATGTAGATCAGTTCTCAAAGGCTGTTTACAATATATACCAAATGATAGGAGAGACAGAAGAGAGTTCTCTTACAAGCATAATTCTAATTGCTTTACTTCTTTAGGGGTCAAAAGCAAGCCAAAGAAAATCAACGTCCATTTGTCTTGCAGAAGCTGAAACATACAGTTCATTATTCACAACTGTTAAAATAGTCAATCAAAACATTTTGCCATGTAGACCGACTAGAAGAAGCTATCTCACATAATTTTGAATGAAGATGTATTTAGAAATAGCAAAGCATTTCATAAAAATAATTTCAGAAACAATTCTGTAATTAAGAATCAATGTTTTATATTAAGGCAAATATTAACAAATGTATTAGGTATGAATATCAAACTTTGAGAAGATTTCTGAGAACTTAGTATTATACCTGTTGAAATCACTGACAATTGTAAACTAAATTCAATAAAAATAGCAAAACAGTCTTTACATTGTGAAAAGAATCAGGGGGTGGGATTACTACCACTTGTCAGATTCTGTCATCTGTACAGGACAATTTCAAATTCCCTTTAGTTTTTGACAGAAAGGTGAAGAAAAATTAATGTCATCAACAGCACTCCCATTCTTATTTCTTTACGGATAGCTGTATTCTTTTAAATAAATTTAATATAACAGGTGGAAGGGGAAAAGGCATGTGTGTTGTTTTATTCAAAGAGCCTTTGCTCACAGTTACATGTAAGTCTGTTTAAATATTTTGACCAAAAGTAATATAAAATTTACTTAAAGAGTAATTTCTAACATCTTCAACAAGAAACCCAGTACACTGTCCACTATTTGAAAAAATACATTGTTTGACATTGAACAAAAAATGTAATAAATTAAAAATTTAGAATAATCCAATGAATAAACCTCCTTTGATAACATTATCTCAGAAGCTCCAAGTAACAAACATTTCAGAACTGCTTGATGTCATCAGCTTTAAAAGCACACCTTTGAACCAAAATCTCACCCAACCAGGGAAGGAACACCCAAATCTAACAGCAAGTAACAAATAATTCATAGGAAAAAAAAAAAAAATCCAAAACTCTTGAGATGAGATCTAGATTATAATTATCTGCAGAATAATGAATTGAGCCAACAATCAATTGCACTCACAGCATCTCTGCAGCCATGAGTTCTTTCACAGACTCAGTAGCAGTGCCAGTATTAAAGCAGTAAAACATCAACCTTTACCTCAAACACATCTCACACGGGAATTTCAGCGGCTGCTGAAAAGCACCCTGCGAGCTCAGTGTCAGACTTCTGCTCTGCTCCAGGACTTGTTCCACTCCAGGAACGTCCACTTCCAAATTCAGAGCAAGATGAACATGCAGTGTTCGGCTCCTGGCATGGGGGACCTCCTGCTTTTCACAGTGGAAGGTAGAGCACGCCTTCCACAAACCATCCATGCCTCATCGTTAAAATCATTCTGAATACCTGAGTGGCACAGCAAACCTTGTCCAGCAGTATCACTAATCCATGTTTTGGCCTCACATACAAAACTCCATCTTTTAGAACAATTACATACATGTAACTCAAATCTACTATTACTCTCACATTAGTATCAGAGTTAAGAACTTGTAGGGTTTTGTCCAACACTACCCAAAGCAAACTGTAGAACAAATTGTGAGATTAATCTCATCCCAAACAGTCATCTTGATTAGTCTTCCTCTACCCATTACTTTAATAAATTGGAGATAGTAAGTCCCCAGGAAACAACCCAGCCCTTGGTTCCTGCCACCACCAGACTCATCATGCAACCAAGCGTTCCACCTCTTCTGGCCAACCTGAGCTAATTACTGAAGATAAGGCTCAGAGTCCCAAACAACAGTGACAGCGACAACTGAAGTGCACAGTGGAAAAAAGCTTTGTTTCCATATCATATAGCTCCTCTTCTTCAAAAGGAGTAGACACATCACCTACTAAATCAATCTCTCAAAGATGGATAATAATTAAATATATATGTGAATTTCACTGGCTGTGTCTCTGCTGCATTCCCTGGTGTTTATTACAGATGTATCTTTGAGGCATGATCTGCTTGGTTTTTTGGTTTTTTTTTTTTTTTTTTTTAAAGTATGCTTTCTCTCCTTCCTCTGACCTGCAACAGGAATGCAGAAAATTTAGTTTAGCCACAATGACAGTAAGGCTTTCTGACTCTTCCAGTTACGGTAGGTAAAACTCAGGTCAAATACAGAAGGTCAGCTGCATAATCATGCTAAGCCAATGTCACAGCGTACTGCCAGAGGTACATGTTGATGCAGCAGACTCAAATCAGGATTCAACCCACCCACATCCAGTCCTCTCCCTGGAAACCTGAACTTAAAGCACAGCCATGAGAAGGGCCAAGAAAGGCTACACATTAAACCCATTTGACATTTCTTATTATTCAGTACAACTCCTTACCTTTTCAACAATGCATGCAAGCAAACCTGCTGATGACTACCAGTAAGAAAGACTGACGGTATCACAGTTTTCCTAGTAGCTCAGGCACAAGGACCAGTGCTAAATTACAAGCATGAAGAAATGGTACTTATCTGAGCACTTCAGAGGGAAGAGCCGAGAGCAGTCTACAGCTCGTGTTTGTTTGTGTGTTTGTTTGTTTTAATATTCGATTTAAGATGAATAAATAGAAATGACACACTCAATTGGGCTGGGCTGACTAGAAAAACCATGCTTAACTGTTGATATGTTTAATTTTGCCTACAGGTCTTTCCATCAGTTCATGAGTTATGCCTGACAAGCCAAACAGTGTGTCTGAGCAAACATGAAAAAAATCAGGAAAGAAATATAATCTCTGAGCTTGCCCTGAAATTTCTGAATCAAATCAACATCTTCTCTATTAAAGAGTTTTGCGTAATATTAAAATAAAAATGCATGCTATGAAGTTGAATATATTGTACTTTGGAAATCTTTGATTCAAAAGATACAAGCAAACTGGGATACAGAACATTAAAGGAGATACTAGAACAGCCTTTCAGTGAGCCATATGATGGCCACTGCTGAGTTTTTAAAATTAAGAACTACACATCTTTTAAACTGAAGATGCAGAAATATGCAGAAAGGCTTTCTGACAAACACCAAGTGAAAGAGAAAATGTGTGAAGATAAAGGGGTTTGATTAGTATCTTAGAAGTTGCCATTTTGTAAATATATCCTTAAAGACCTCAGGTCTTACCTTGCCCTTTCTTTTCAAGTGTCTAACAGAAAAAGAAATGTTTCTTTTTTCTATCAGACCCTGTGAAAACTCAGTTCTTTGGCCACGTAACAGAGTGAAAACCTGGTCGTAAGTGAAAGTCTAGAGCAGCATGTTCTTTAATCCAGTGATGGGGACCTTCATTAGATTATCTCATAGCTATGGGACAAGATACTGCAAAAGCCAAATGATACATCATTACATTATGTTTTCTTCCTCTCCAGGCAAAGTGCGAGTATAGCATTAGATTAGTTTGAAGGACTAAACAGAAAAGGAAGAAAAGGGCTCTCTAACATGCATCAGAAGTGACAAAAGCTGGTACAATTTTTAATACCCATTTATTGACATAACCAGGCATAAGCAGTTACTTGTGTTAATTGTGGAAAGCACAAATGTAATATATAGACCAAATGAATTCCAGATCAGTGCATGCTTCAGTGTTTCATGATCTCCCTTGCACATGCTTAGTGAAAGCCTGCCACTCTGCAACAGAAGAAGGAATTACTACAATAAAGCCATAGGCAAACTTTGCTAAAAACTATACTTTTTTTGGTATGACACAGAAAAAGTTGAGTCTTTTGAGTAATGGACAGGTTTGCGTCCCACGGGCTAGCAACAGTTATTCTAATAGTGTTTCACAGTATGTTCAGAGAGTCAGAAATATGAACCACAGGAAAGCTCTCCGTACACTGCACTGAAACAAACGCCATTCCCCTCAGCCAGCTTACCCACAGTGAGCTCCATCCACCATTACGGGAAAGGCTTGCTTTATCTTCTTGCTATAAACTTGAGTTAGTCACACAGTCACACAGTCACAGTACTGCCATCCCACATCTTTTAATCTTATTATGTCAATATTTCTTCTATGTAAAAATGTGTATTTCGGTGCATAAAAAGATCTCTTGCTGCTGACAAATCAAAGTGCGTTAACCTGGGAAGCTCTGAAATTGCCACGCACACCCACATGCCCCTTTTGCTAGAGATCTCACTGACTAGAACTCGAAATATCCAAAACTCAACAAACATTTCACGCACAGTGACATTTCTGCAGGAGCATATGCTTCCAACACTGCAACTTATACTTTCATCACTATTAGCAAGTTATTTCCCTAAGTTATTTCTTACACACATACCACGTCCAGTGCCCCTGCTGAAGCTACCACATTCACTGGAACTGACTGAGCTCGTAGTAAAATGTCAGAGCTTAGCTATAAATCTGTGTAAATGCTTTTATTCTGCGCTGCTTTCGTGTTCGAACAGAACATACGTCAAGGTCACTGTAAAAGATTGTAGTTTTCAGGCTCATAGAGAAGACACCCAGGAAATCAATAAGAGCAAACTTAATTAAACACTGTCTGAAGTTCTGTCTTCTCCCAAACCTGCCCAGAATTCACATCTCTATTCCCTGTGTTTCAGAGACAGGTGTTTCACAGATCCAGGAAGGCAGGCTGCTTAGCTTATACGCTATCAGTGCTGAAAGGTGAATAGAATTCATTCTTTGCAGTGTGACAGGTCTGCTCTGAGCTCTCTGAGTTTTTAGCAAGAGATTACAGCCCCATGGGCCTCCTCCTTTGAAGTGGAGCTCCTCCGAGAGCAGAATTAGTCCCCTGCCTGCAAACTCTGCTCCATATACTGAAATAAATTACAGTCAACTTTTTGTTTCATGGCGATGTCAAGTATAGCAATAAATATCTACAGGCTAAAAGTAAGCAAACAAACAAGGCTGGGCAAACCGTATCCTCACAGCAAGAGCATCTCAAAGAAAATCACCAGGTAGAGCACAAGAAAGTTAAAGGCATAAAAATCAAAACTCTGGGTTCACTATCTTCACTATCCGTAAGTGGATCTGAAAGGTTGACAGGCAGCCTGCCTCTCTCCTGCAAGAAGCACTGATGGAAAGCAATTAAGAGACTCCTACAATTTAGTTACAGCGCAGCACAAAGGAGACGACACTTTATATTAACGCCTGTAAGAAGGCATCATCTCTTACAGTTGCAGAAGTGGGAAGCCCTGGGACACTGTGCTTCCTTCCCGGCTACCACGCCGGAGCACCGCACCGGCGGGATGCCCGCGGCGGGCTCCGGCTGAGTCGGAGCGGGGCTCCCCTGCAATCCCGGCCACAAACCCCCCGCACCTGAACGCCTGAAAACTGCCGCCGGCGCTGCCGACCACCCTGCCCCCAAACCAGGAGCGGGCGGCCAACAGCTGCAAAAAACCAAAAAGTCACTCGAGACGAAGGGAAGGCGGGCAGCAGGCAGCAGAAAGGGAGCGCTTACTTGCCGATACACCACCGCCGGGCGACCTCCTCTCAGCTGGTGAAACGCTGCGCCGCTCGTCCTCCTCGGACCGCCGCTCCGCGCTATTTCCAAAATATTTCCACAGGGCGCCGGCACATCCCCGGGCTCAGCCGCAGCGCGCAGGGAGCCCGCCCGCCGCGCCCCCCAGCCCGGTGCCCATGGTGCCAGCCACAGCCCCGGCAACTCGCACCCCTTGCCGCCGGCGCTACCTCGGGGGCGGGCCGCCGGCTAACGCGGCATCGCACCCGGGCCGCCGCCGCCGCCTCAAACTCCGCCGCCGCGGCGAGGGGGAGCGAGGGGCTCCCCGCGCCCTTCCCGGAGACGGAGCGGGGGCGCCGGGCGGGGGAGTGCGGGGAGGCAGCGCCGCCCCTCCGCGGCGGCGAGCGGCCAGGCGAGGCGAGAGGAGGCGAGGGGAGGCGAGGCGGCGCGCCGCCGCCACCGCGGCCGCAGCCAGCCGCGGCGATGCCGGCCCCGCCCGGGACCCCCGCCCGCCGCCGCTCCGGGGCGCTCCGTAACGCCGCCCCGCTGCCGCTGCCGGGAGATCCGGTGAGGCGCAGCCCTCCCCCAGGCCGGCTCCCGTGGCGGAGCGGGGCGAGCGGGCGGTGAGGCGGGGCGCGGCGCCGCGCCGCTCGGGGGGCCGCCTCCGGCGGGCGGCGGGAGGCTCAGGCGGGGCCCGCCGGGGGAGCGCGGCCCTCACGGCCCGGCCCGGCCCGGCCCGGCCCGGCGCGGCGGCCGGCGCCCTCCGGCGGGCGGGGGCAGCGCGCTCCCGGCCTCGGCGCCGCGGGAGCCGCTGGCCCGCCGGGGGGGTCCCCGCGGGCGGCGGGGGAGCCCGCTCGCCTGCAGCCCGCGGAGCCCTCCCGGTTCCTGGGGAGCTGCGGCTGTCGGCCCTCGCCCGTGCCCGGGCGGGAAAGTTGTCCGCCCCGTCTCCCGCCTCTGTCAGCCTCCGTCGCTGCCCAGCTTCCCCGGCTGCCGTTTCTCCCGGCTGCGGGAGTGGGTCTCGACTGACCGCTCGCCAGAGAGAAAACACATCGACCCCCATGTTTGGAAGACATTTGGTGCCGGCTTTATCACTTTGCCAGGCTGACTTCGCGCGGCAGCGGCGCTGCCGGTTCGGGCGCGACCTCCCCGCCCGCCATCTCCCAGCCCCTAAACCGGGCCGCGGCTCTGTGGCCCCCACCCCTCACCGGGGCACAGCGGGCGCCGCTCTCCCGGGCGGCCTCGGGCAAGGAGGGGGCCCAAAAGGCGCAAGGTGTGCGGGGGTGCTCCCCGCTAAGGCCCCTGCGCGGTGCCCTCCCTCCGCCTCCGCACGTCCGTGCCTCCCACAGCGGCACACGGCGCCCCGGGGGCTGGACATCGCCCCGCGGGCATCGCCCTCCCCGTCGGGCAGCGCCGAAAGCGTACGGTGTAACGTGGCAGCTCGGTGCGATGTACACGCACGCACATATATATATAATACATACGTATACGTACGTGCACACACACCCCGTAAGCAGAGCGCGGTGAGGGGCGGCCGCCGCGGGGGAGCCGGCTCTGCCCCCGGGACGGGGGCCGCCAGGCACCGACCCGCCCCCGCGGAGGCTGCGGGGGAGGAGGCGACTTTGAGGCAGGAGGAAAGAGGGAGCCCGGGGGGAGCCGCCAGCGGAGCCGCTCCTCAGCAACCCGCTCCCCCGCGCTGGCTGCGGGGAGCAGCGAGCCCCGCGGGGTCCCCCGCGGAGGGGGCCGGGGGCCGGGAGCCGGGAGTCCGGAGCCTGGAGCCGGGCTCGGCCGCAGCGGGCGCGGAGCGGCTGGGAGCTGCGGGCGCGGGCAGGGAAATCCCGCGGCTGTCGCGGCACGGAGACGGAGCTTCTGCTCCAGCGCGGTTTGGGGCAGAGCCGGCCCGTCAGGGTGGTCTTGCTAGCCTGGGGGTGGGGGGAGCAGCCGTGGCCTCATCCGCGTCCCCCGGGCCCCGTTGTAGCTCTTGGAAATGTTC
This sequence comes from Pelecanus crispus, assembly GCF_030463565.1. Classification (NCBI taxonomy): domain Eukaryota; kingdom Metazoa; phylum Chordata; class Aves; order Pelecaniformes; family Pelecanidae; genus Pelecanus; species Pelecanus crispus. Next base: position 129,228,705 of record NC_134644.1, on the reverse strand, counting down.
TTCTGTAGTCGAGCTGAGGCTATCGGGGAGGGTGGTCAAAATTTAAAAGCTCGTCAAAGGAGACGGAGCTTTGCTTTTCTGTAGCTCCTCTGCCAGCCCTTTTCCTCTCAACTCATTTAGGCTTCTTGGAATGAAAAGTAATTTTCATATTCATCTTACAGTTAAGGGGTCTTCCTCCACCAAGCTGTTGCAAACAAAAATGTTTCTGATCCTTACGAGTTCCTTTTATAAATACTAACTTCAGTAATGTGCAGTGAGCCATTAAGGGGGAAAAGGATTTAAAAAGATGGCTTCATGCAATCTAAGTGCAAAGATAATAGAGTTACTCTGAAGAGTATAGTTAAATGCTGAATTGATAAATGCATGAGAATATGCAGTGATAGGTTTCATGCCTAATTGAACAGATTTATACTTCAGTTCTCATCTAGAGATACAGATCCTTATTTTTCCCTGTTTCTTGATACTGATTGATGTTAACAGAGTTCTTGATAGCTACAAGCCAGCCAAGTTATCTGCCCTATTGTGGTTCTACTGAAAGATTGGACAGTTTGAATTGACAGTTCTCCTGACAAGGTTGAAAAAATAAATTACAACTATACATATATTAGGACTAGGATGATTAAAATACATGTCTGAGAATTGAAATAAGTGAAATGTGATGAACCAAAACCTATTCAAACACAGAAGCAAAGCGGAACTGTAACCCTCCTTGCTCATGTCCTGTTGAGAAAGTCGACACTCAACCCTTGAGAGCACAGTTTTTAAACAAAGTGGAAACAAAAATAGTATTTTATGGTCTTTTAAGTACCCTGGCTAAAGTCAGTACCACACTCAAATTCCAACAGGGACTACCTCCTCTGTTTTCAGTATTGAAGCCACCTTCACATACCACTCTCAAACCCAGGTTAATTGGTTCATGCTATGTTCCCCCACCTGCAGGAAAATCTGGCATCTTTCATGGAGACCTCTCTCTTTTTTTCTTTATGCGACCATGAAGAATAGGATAGTTTAAGCAAGCAAGCAAGTTTCATTTTTACAAGAGGACGTTGTTATAATTTTCACTGCAGGATCTTTCAAACTGTTCCTACGTTTATTAGAATACATTTGTGTTAGTCACAAGTTTCATTATCAGTAAGAATATGCTGAACTCCAGGTGAAAACAGCATGCAATATTTTTAATCATTATCAAAGTGATGCTACATGATTGTATGAAATAAGCGTGACTGCCATTTTTAGATATGATTAGAAGGTTAATTTTGTGTTGTATTTTTGCTTTGGGCATCACAAACACAACATAACGTTCTTGCATACACAGAAATCAGATTTAAGGTAAGCTTAGGATGTAGTCAAGAACATGAATCAACATTTAAAGTCAGACTGGGTGAGCCAGAATTGGTTTTGTGTAGTATGGGCAATACTAATTAAGAAATTTCACATAATAAGTTGGTGGTAGGTTGGCTTCTGTTGTAGTTTCTGCAGCTGTGGCAGACCAGCACCATGCAAGTCATCAACAAGGATGGAATGACAGAGGAGGAACAGCATTGAAAATGGAAGAAATAGAGGCTAAGCATGAAGGTAAAATGGCATTGTTTAAAAAAGATGGGGATGAAAGGAAGAATGTCACCCAACAAGGAAGCGAGTGACATCCTTTGTAAAACTGTATTGACTATCTATCTGGAAGAGGTCATTTGTCTTCTTTTCCCTTAGCAAAATTATTACAGCACCCAATCTCTTTTTTTCTGGCTAAAGTATAGTTCACTTTGATTGTGGGCAGTGATTTGGACATTTGGCAGTCAAACACTGGTGCATATGTCTGTCACACATAAGCCTCACGGTGGAAGTGCTGGGAAAGAGCTGAGGACTAAGGCTTTGAAAAAGTGCATGGGGAAAGCAACTACCTGTAGTAGCGGACAATTAAGATGAATATATAAGAAAAATGTTAGAGGTGTTTTGGGGAGCAGAGGAGAGAACCTTGTTATCCAATACCACTGCAACAGTGGGTTTTCCGTTCATGTAGCACGTCCCAGCATCTCTGGGAACACATCGTAGCTCTCCACTGTTACCTAGTCTTTCCTTGACAGTACCTTGCTCTTTATCAATTTTAAGCCATCAGCAATATGAAACATACTTCAGTTTGCAAATGAAGGCAAGGTTTACTCCTATTTTGGATATGAAAATCTGTACCTGAAACCAAGCGTGGTTGATGTTCATTTACAAGCACTCTTTTTTTTGCAGTGACAAAGTGCTTTTAATAATGTCTAGATGTGTTTTTAATTCTGACAAAGTATCAGGTCTTATTTATTCACATAAAAATGCTCAATAAAAAGACATTATCAGTCTGTAAGAAGACCTTTTTAAGTAGAATATCAAAGAAATTTAAGTGACACATATAACACTGATGGGTTTTTCATTGACTCTATGAGAATAGAATTAATCTATTTTCAATATCCACTTTTGGAAAAGATAGCAATCAAAATAGCAAATGTAACTCCCTCAAGGACAGGTGTCACGCTTTGCAATAAGTAGGTCACAAGGTCATCTATAAGCACCTTGGTACTCCCTATATTGAGTTACAAATGCAGAGCACATTCCCAATTTCTGATGACTTTGTATTGCTTTCAATTTCCATTCAGAGACTGGTAATAATCCACACAGCTGTGTCCAGAAAAGTCGATGAACATATTCCCTCTTGTTTTCCCACAACTAGTCTAAACTAAACTTCAAGAAAATACTGGATTTACCAGTATCTGGCACACTTATATAAAATAATGTGTCATTTGTCACCATGGCTTGTAATCTGAAAATCTGACTGGGGAAATGATGGAGACCAAAATAGCCTTTTACAGTCTGTGGGTGGCCAAAAAAGCTGCAGCTATATTCCATAATATTTCTTGCTGCCATGATTTTTTTCTCAAGAGCTCTTGTCAATCCATGTAAAACTCAGACTCACATAGATCCAAAGAGAGACATGGGGGTTTGTTCAGACTGGAGCCGAATATGCTTATACATTAAAATCCCTCTTTTCACAAGTAAACAGGATATTAGCAATTCTATAAATTCTATGTGAATTTTACTTTGAAATTCTGAGCTTTTCAAATCATCTCAAAGCTTGGAGAATTTAAACCCATATACATTGAAACCAAACAGCAGAGAACCTCAAAGAAGCCAAACTGTGAAATTCATAGTCTTAAATTAATTCCCTAATCCCAGATTTTACACAGAGCCTGTACATCATGTTCAGTACTGTTATTATTTATGCCAGTCTATAATTGGCTTGCATTTCATTAATGGGTATTTTTAACCTATAAGAGAATTTGGATAAAATTATAACAAAGCATTTTAACTAGTTTCAGGGAAATTATCTGTAGTATCTGCCTTAGTAACTAATTTATTAAAATCAATTATCAAAAATTAGAAAGCACAAGTAACAAATTACAGGCTATAAATAGTAGGATCTAAGAAAATTATCAATTACTTTTTTCTGTATTATCAATAAAAAACTTATCTTTGCATTATCACAATTACCCTATTTCTTCACCAAAAGAAGATAAAATTGCCCTCTGTGCATTTAAAAATCAATTTTACACATTTCAAAGTTAAAAACTGTTTTTTTCCCTTTGGAAGCCAAATAACTGATAAAAGACAAGTATCATTTAAAAATAACTAACTTACACTCTGTAGCATTTATAAGTCTCCATAAGAAAACTAAAAAGATAAAAGATTACTAAGGATGTGAAAGAATTTATTCCTGTTTAGCTTCACAATTTTTGAAGAGGTAGTTAAAAGTTGAGACAGTGGAATTCAAATAGGGGATGTAATCTGCAAATAGTTTAATTGATTAAAGCATTTTGAAATATACGTGGATACAGCCATAGTTTATAAAATGATTGCTATGTTCCTGGCAGTAAAGATCATTAGTATATACTTGAGACAATTTTTGTGGATGGAGTAATTTGCCCAAAAGTTGAAACTACTCTGCAAAGAGGTATTAAGGCTTAGGTACAAAATTACGCCCGTTACAGATAATCCCTGACAGATGGGTATTAGGACATGGTCTGCCCAGCATCTTAACCTGGACCAAGTGTCTGCCTGTGGGAGGATGAAGAGAGCAATGGCTATTTAATCAGCAAATGCTTTCTGATGGCTCAATATTTTTTTCACACTCATAGCTCCCGGTCAGGGAGAGGGGATAAAAAGGAGCTGCTTCTGCGGCTGCCAAAGGCATGGGGAGGTGGTTCTGCCTATGGATGAATGAGGTAAGCCTTCCTGCCTGGGGCCACCATGGCATCCTTCTGAATCTTCAATAGAAAGGGCAGCTGCTTTAGCTCAGATTTCCCTCCTTAGTTCCACAACAGCAACGTGGTGCTCTGCAAATGAAGTCAGAGTTTGCTGTAAATACAAAGAATGGCTGCTTCAAAGTCGAGAAGGGGATATAGGTGTCTAGGTGTGAGGAGCATGATGGGTGTATGTAGGCTGAACACTGTGTGCTGATGCTTAGTGCACATGAAAAAGAAAGAACCTGGCCTAGTTTGACTATCCTGTAAAACCTAAGTAGTTTTCTGTCACGATGCATGTGGTTTGCATGCATGACCTATGTCTATAACCCTAGGGAGAACCATCTGGGCTGTGGGAGCTGCACCATTTGCTGATGTTTCTTGAAGAAACCGGCCCCAGCTCAGACCTGCGTCACCCACTGTGTTACAAGGCTTGATGGCTCCGTGGGGACCGGGATGGTGTAGTGACAAAGTCAGGTCCAAGGTCAAGCTGGGAAGACAACCCACGGATGAGGGTCCAGTTGAGCAAGGTCTATGGCTAGGCACAGGCATGGTTATAAGAGAACTGTGGGCAGGCATACAGCGTGTGCCTGTGTGCCACAGTAGGGACTGATGGCCCCAGGTGGAGCTGAGACGTCGTCCTGGTCCCATGGGCAGGTGTGAGGAGGAGGGGGGAGGCTGAGTGGGGACAGGAAGGGCTGCAAGTGCCCTCAGGGCCCTCACAGTTGATACAAATAGAAAATACACTTCACCCGTAACTGTGGTGAAGCAGGCCTGCCACTTCTCTGAAATACACATACTCCAAGACGTTTCTACTGCAAAGGTTTTCTGTGCTCCATATATGTGTACCAGATTATCACTCATTACAAAAACATGAAGGTACTGAGCTGAAGCTCCAGCTCTGATACAGCATTTCCCAAGAGCTGTTGATTCCAGGGCAAAGCAAGCCCTTGTGCAATTTCAGCTCTGTTTTGCTCACAGATATAAAAAACCACCCACAGCACTTCATTCAGAAATCATGAAATGGGTATTTTTTTTTTTTTTTACTACTATAAGAAACACTCACACAAAATGTTTCTCATTTTTATACAAGGAAAAACATTTTGACATGGTACCTTTGAAATGTTTCTTCTAGATGCAATCAGCAGCAATGAAACCTAGGAATCAATTTGGACTATCCACCTCTACTTGTCTTTCACAGTAATAATCTGTCTTCCAAGTATTACCGCTCTATAAATATTATATAATTCTGAAATAATCTTTTTTACAGAAGTAAAATGAAGGATGGGATAAACCTGGTGTTTTCTTCAAGTTATAGATGAGATCTGCTAAAACTAAGAATGACATCTGCATTATCTTAGTCCCAGATCAGTGCTCTGATCTCTCTGCCTGCATTATCCTCGCCGTTCCTGGAGGGAACTCCACTGACCCAGACATCTGTGCAAAAGCTTTATTAACACTTACAAACAAGGAAGAAACAAAATGGATGTCTTATAAAATTAACCAATCATTTTAGCAATTCCTTAATAATTATTTCTGTGGGGGAAAAATAACAGCGAGAAAAGCATAGCCTTAAAATCTTGATACTGCATTTAATATTCCATTTTCTCTAGAAACAACATGGATCCTATTTTCTGTCATAGGTGACTGTCGTGGTTTCGCCCCAGCCAGCAACTCAGCACCATGCAGACGCTCGCTCACTCCCCCTACCCCTCTGGGATGGGGGAGAGAATCGGAGGAGTAAGAGTGAGAAGCACTCCTGGGTTGAGATAAGAACAGTTTAATAATTGAAAGAAAGTAAAATAGTAATGATAACAACAACAGTATAATAATGATAATAATATACAAAGCAAGTGATGCACAATGCAATTGCTCACCACCCACTGACCGATACCCAGACAGTTCCCGAGCAGTGATTGCCGCTCCCTGGCCACCCCCCCCCCCCCCAGTTTCTATACTGAGCATGACGTCATATGGTATGGAATAGCCCTTTGGCCAGTTTGGATCAACTCTTCTGGCTGTGCCCCCTCCCAGTTTCTTGTGCGCCTGGCAGAGCACAGGAAGCTGAAAAGTCCTTGACTAGCATAAGCAGTACTTAGCAACAACTAAAATATCAGTGCATTATCAACATTCTTCTCCTCCTAAATCCAAAACACAGCACTATGCCTGCTACTAGGAAGAAAATTAACTCTGTCCCAGCCGAAACCAGGACAGTGACTTGGAAGTTGAGTTCAGATGGTCAGCTTCTCTCTGAATTTCAATTGGCTGACTTTTGGAAATTTTCCTGTTTTGTGTCCACTATCTATTCATTATCTCATAAAGACAGTTTTCTTTCTTTTGTTACAAATATTTGTGTAAAAATAATTTAGTTATTCTCTTCTGTACTTATTTAATTGTTTTAGTAGACTGTGCTATCATAATGAAAGGTTGACTGAGGAAAAAAATAAATACTATTTAAATAAACCAAATTAAATTAATTTTTGCTTCCAAAACAGTAAATTGACTCTTAAGTGTATTCTGATTCTATTTCTTCCTTAGTAATACCTCTCAAAAATGATCTGATATTATCTGCAGATGTGATGAAAATAGCCAAAATTTAATATGTACTCAAATATTAATTGTAGCTTGTTCATGATGAAAACAAACCACTTGTCAGGATGCAGTAGTTGGACACTGTAGTTTTTGTAAGTTAATTAGCCTTCAACATGGGTCTCAGCTTTAAAAAAAAAGGAAAAAGAAAGTGGACATGCACCTCAAAGCAATCTTATTTTTCACTGCAGATGTTACTGGGAGACTAAGTATAAATGGGTCACAGATCTATCACAAACTTATGAAATCCTTAGCAAAACCCATCACAGGTAGGGTTGCATGGCTATGAAATGAATAGGAATTTCTGGCTTTTATTCCAAGTGGCACTAACCAGTGAGCTAGATTTTATGCCAATACTATTATGAATCATTTAAAGAAATGTTAACTCTGTACTTTGCTTAATTTTTAAAAGAAAATATAGAGCTAACATTTGGGGTTGAGTTAACAATTGTTTTCCATTGTTGAATAATAGCTCTTAAAAGAAACAAACATAAACCCCCAGAATTTTCATAAAGCTTGATAAAAAGATAGCAGTTTTAAACATATGCAATACACGCATTTTAGAAATTAAATCATTGTGAAATTTACCAGACCAGAAATGGGGAGAAAGTTCATTTTTATTTAGTAGAAAATGTTGTGTTGTTGATAAAATATCTCAAAATCTTCCAGAGAAATGAAACATTCAGAAAAGCTCCTTTCACATCAGTCAAAGCCTTTATAATGTTTTCTTCTTTTACTCAGAATAGTGAAATTAGAAGTAACTCCAAACCAGAAAAAATATGTATTTTCTCTTCTGATAATATCAGTTTATTTTGATGCTTACTTCAAAACACAATTCTATCAAGCTGACTTGATGCCACTGTGGCTCCCCACCAAAATGCTTTTGATAAATTGGCTTTTCTGCAATGGAAGTGTTCTGCCAAAAAAAAAAAAAAAAATCAGACTAATTCTATTTATAACAGAAAGTCTATGTACGAGTCTATGTACTGCTCATGCAAGCTGTTTTGATTGATTGGCATCTGAATCCGAGCTAGTACTGATGGGTGCTGATATATATCGAAGCTTCTCTATGCCCTTGTATCAAACTGAAGGCTGGAACAATCACTTGCAGCAGCTCCTGTACAGAAGTTGATGTACAGCTGCCAGTAGATAAATCATTTACTTTCAACACCTGTGCTGGCTACTTCCTAGAGGTTTTACATTAGCATGCTGGCTCCCTCTCTGCAGAGAGAAAAGACTATTAACCTGAAGCCATTTCATGGACAAAGAGACACATTCTGACAAACTGAAATACTGAGAAAAAGAAGTCAAAGGTGAAATATGGCAATTCTTGTTATAAAGCTTCTTTCTGATAAGAAGAGAGGGCCATATACGTAACATATTCTTTGTATTCTTCCTGATACATCAGGCAAAAGGTTCTGTCTGGCTTTTATGGTTCTCTTGTCTAAATTACGGTTTTTGCTTGTGGCTTCCTCTGGTCACAAAATGGTTTAATGCTCCCAGATCACAGAGAAGAATCACTTAGGAGATACTCCACAGTCTCTTGTGATTAAGTACTCTATTAAAACTACAACCCAGACATGAAGGTCCTGTGGAGAGACTTCGAAGACTGACATTTGGAGCTGAAAAGGATCTTAGAAAACCTCTTACATCTGTCTGGCAAACTCAGATTTATTCCCATCAACCCTTCTGAACTTGATATTCTAGTCTGGGCGATAATCCAAGATCTTTCAGGAAACTGAGTTCCCCCAAGCCTCCTTAATATCCCTAGCTGTTAGATAATGGGGCTTAAAGTCTCAAGACACCCTGAGATCTTTCAACCCTGAGCTATTCACATGTTACAGGCTACACTAAGCTGCATACTGCTCAAATAGTAACGGCCCAGATGCTGTCTTCGGTCTGATTTCTTCTGATATCTAGTCAGTCAATCTCTCCTGTCTACAGTTGCTCATTCAGAGTGTGAAAACATGAACACTTATTTACACGGTTTACCCAGATGTCTGAGACTAAGAAGGAAAAAGCAGTAGTACAATAGGGAGTTCTTCACAGAACTGGGAATAATAACGGTAATATTTTTTAATAGCAGATGGTGAGGGTCATAGAGAGCTGTGTGCATGCACGCACATACACAGTACAAGTCCCTGTAAATCAGCAATCAGGGCTCTAATGTTCTGAATATAGCAAAATATTGTAGTTGTAAAAGAACTCTGAAGTACTGAAGGCTAAAATTTTAGCATTGTTCTCACTAGGTATTTTTAATTCACGTGTAAATAATATATAAAACCATTATTTAAAAGAGTGTGGACAACATGAGGAATATTAGAGATCTGAAGAAAAGATTTTGTAAGTGTTTTAACGATCACAGCACCAGCATCAATTTATGTAATCTATGTATTGTAAATCTATGCACAATATCTTTCAAAAAATTGAAACGCCACATGGAACAAATCCAGTTGGAAATGTTGAGAATATGTGGAGTTGTGATTAAAAAAACATAGTTTTTAAAAAAGTAAAAAGAAAAGATATTAGTCTTATGTGCTCTTATGAGTGCATTCTTTACCAACAATGGCAATTCTGCCTGCAGGCTCTGGTGGGCATCCAACAGCATCTGTAAGGACGCACTTTATTGCATAATCTCAGGCTTGAGACTTCTTTAATTTAAGAACTAGCAAAATTAAAAAAAAAAAGGGAGACTAAAATACTCATTCTTTTGAAACTTCCAATTATAAGTTTCTTAAGTGTTTATAACAGCATATTTATATTTATAAAAAGGCTTTTGAAAGCAATGTCTGTTTGTCATGCCTGGCACAGATGTAGTTCTGTATGTGTGTCTTAGATGAGAATTAATCCTTTCAGATTACAAACTAGACATTCATTTTGGATTATGACTCAACGTTATTACTATTACTATGAATCAATCCCACCAAGTCCCTAAAATAAAAAATACTGAAACCCACGAAAAATCGCAATCGCTACTGTTCCTCTAAGTCAGTGCTATGAAAGACTTCTTGCCAATTAGAAATTTTACAGAAAAGTCAGGCTACTAGAATCAGTGGAAATTATTCTCTACTTATACATAATTGCCTGATGGTCTGGATGAGGGAAGTAGTAGTTTACTGATCTATTTAGTTTGGGGGTGAAAAACTTGGTCCCATGTTATCAGGAAGTGGGGATTAACATGAAACCGTCACCTCTCATACCATTTCTCTGATTACCAAGCAACAGACCTCTTCCTGTTTCAAAAAGATCACATTTTATAGTCAAAATGATCTTTTCAAAAGAATTTCAATTAGCAAAAATGTCCATTTGTTCCGAAGTGGAATGAAAACAAATCCCCAGATCTCAGAAGTTGCTGTGAAACAGAATTGTTGTCAGCTCTGCTATTACCCACAGAGGGCTTTGGATCAGACCCATTATCCCTTTAATCTCTTTATGTTTCTCCCATGAGCAGAGGACAAAAATGAAAACGGAAAGCCCTGTGCATCGGTGACCTAGATCAGACTACTGAGTTAGTAGCTAGAACAGTAAAATATCACTGCTCAAGTTCCCCTTCTACCAACAAACTATGCTGTACTCTGTCAGTAGATAATGGGAAAAGAGAACACAAAAGAAAAAGAAGTAGGGGAAAAATAACATGTGAATATCTATTTTCTTCTAGAAAAATGTACTTTATAAATATCTCTAAATAGAGGAAAACTGAAAAGCTGGAAGCACCACTGCTATCTCCCAGCTCCCAGTATTGTTTCAAAAAAATATACTGAAAACAACATAAAGCAAAGCAAAAATCTAGCCAGCTCTGCTTTGGAACTGCTTGTGAAAGGCAGGAGTGCCCTTCGTCTTTCAGAATGGGACGGCGCTGGTTACCTTCCAGCCAGGTTGGTAACCACTATAACAATTCCTGTAATTTGCTGGCCTAGTTCATTGACTTCTGCGTGGGAATTACTGACAGATGTCTAGCATTTGGTAACACTTTTCATTCTTAAGGATCTGAAAACCATTTGTATGTCTTAGCTATACACACATACATACCTACCGACATGAGTCACCCATGATGGTGAATGTGACCGGTGAGTGTAACTACCTGTTAATTTTTGGTACATAATGTCATCACTGCAGCAATTCCTTCAACTTAGAAGATGCGGTACTCCCTGATCACGCACTGGAAAGTACAGTAAGTACTGATTTCTTGTTAATGATGATCATTGTGCATTTTACTTGACAGGCACGGAGAAAGGAATGTAAATGGCTATAGCAGGAGACTGGAAAATTGCTACTAACATAGTGATAATAACAGAGTTACAACTGCCTTGTTATTCAATTTCAAAACCTGTAAGAGAGTGATAGTGTCAGTGTTCATCATTAGATAAAGGAATTGTATGTGCAGAACAGTCTAGAATTATATCTTCCTGTTCTGTTTAATACATACTATAAATGTTCTCACCTCTTGATCTACTTGCTTCAAAATATTAACAAAATCAAAGTTGTCCCGCTGTTTTGCCTGAAAGAGTAATTTTAATTCAGATGTCATCAGTGATATCTGTTGTCCAACAAATGAGAAAATAGCCAATATGTTACAAGTCTTTTTAGAAAGAATTTTAATACGATTGAAGCCTCTCTGTAGATAAGGATTTTGTGTATTGGAAAGTACAAAGAGATAATGAAGCAAATAATTCAGTATCAGTAGATGCAATAGGAGGAATAAATAAATAATATAACCATGAGAAAGATGTGCTTTTTTTGATTATGCATTTTGCCCACAGCTTTAAGCAATATGTGTGCTATCAGAAAACATTCTTTTTTCTAATGAGCAGTATTTATCTCTATCATTATAAAAGCCAGTCAAGATACACACACACACACACACACATACACTGATAGCTGTACACGCGGGTGCAGCTCTACACGTAATGTTCATGCACATAGATGCAAAAAAATCTATGAATTATGTATTAACCCTACACACATATAAAACCTTTTCGGTCCTTGGAAAAAAATATTCCACATACCATTATTCTTAGATGTCTGTCTTAGATGTCTGAATTATCTTGAATTTACACTGACAGAAAATGAGATGAACTGGACCCCTTGACTCTTGCTTTTACTGCCTTCTGTTTTAACCTTATAAAATGGATGTTGCATTTACACAGTTTTACTGTTTCTATTTCTTTAAAGAAAGAAAAATATCTGTGCAGTAGTGCTGTCAGAATGCTGTAGCAAGTACACTTAGACTATGTCAGGAGATGAGCATCCTGGCATGCCTGGGGTCCCAATCCTCCCACACCCTGAGCACAGATGCATGATGCTGCTCCCCTGGCCTGATCACCCACTTTCTTACCCGTGGAGATGAGGATGTAAGGGACGGGGAGAAGGAGAATAAGGTGATGGTGCACTTCTGGGTCTGGCTCTGATATTCTCTGAGGTCCTGCAGTGCAAATATAGTCTTGGAGACTCTCCTAATGCCCGCTGAAGTCAGTGGGAATTTTTCAAGTAAACACCTATCTCGAATTCTCCGTATGACTGTATGGGTTATAGAAAGAAAAACACTAACAATGTTTAACTGAGAAAAAACATACTTAACGATCATATTGCCTTAGGCTCTGAGAATTGTCAGACTGGTTTAAAACCAAAATTTGCATTCATTATGACATATATGTTAAATTCTGCATTATTTCCACAGGTCTTTTGATTTTGACCATTTACAACAAGCTAAAGCTTGGACTTGTTAAAACCAGTGAGGCCGAAACTTGAAAGATATGTCATACTCACACAGTACATTTCAGTTTTACCAGAATTTTGTTCCATTAAAAAGTTTTTCTTACTATCAGTACATTAATTTTTATGCAGACAAGGGAGTGGGTGATAGGCTAATTCCTGAATGAAAATTAGTAATTTATCTAATTGCAAATCCCAATGGTGCTCAGATGAGTCTTTAGTATTGCTTAATGCATTAAAAATTGCCAAAATAATTTATTTTCAGAGCTTCCAGAGCCCAGTAATATAGATGTGATTTTGGTCAGAATTTACACAGTTGTTTCTGTCTAGATAGGTGCTTAAAACTTGAAAGTCAAAATACCTCCCAGCTGATGCAACAACTTTTCTGGATTTAGGCCACATCTATAAACAGTATTTAGTATATTTAATGTCTTGTTTGACCTGATTTGATAACTGACGTACAGAGGTCTCAAGCTACCACACTACTGCCTCATTCCATCTTTGTTAAGGAAACAAATAGTTGAATAGAAGTAAATGTTAAACCCAGAAGAGATCTTTTTCTCAGTTTATTAGTTATGCAAAATCTGCAACTGCTGTGACCATTCATGTTCAATAATTTAAAAAAAAATAGTAATGATCTTCTGTTTCAGGGCAGGTTTCTGAACAATTCCAAATGGAACAATATTAAAAAGAGAACACAATCTGATTGATTAAAACTTCTTCAGTGACATATACCAGCTTGACAGAGCAAGGTTTATGACTTTATTAATGCAACATATGCACTATTTTAATTTCAAATGCACTATTTTAATTTAGGGGAAGCCTTTTGTAGCAAGTAGCAGTCCCTAAGTACTTACCCATAAGGCTGCTTATGGCAGGCTGCCTAAATTACACGAGGATAGTCTGCATCTCAGTGCACAGAAATACTCCTTTTATTAGTACAACCAATTAAAACTGAGGTACTGTATGACAGCTGTGGAAATTGTTAATAATTAGAATCCAGCAAATGACTGCTGTGTCTTGATTCTGATCCCTGTGCAGTCATACTCAGCTTGAGAGCATTTCAGATTAAAGGTAAAGGGAGAAGAAGGAAGATTTGATTTGTATCCATTGCCTCTGGGAAAATGGTGGTGGAAGTAAAAAGATGAATAGTATGTTTCTTGGGGACTTGTCAATAATTGTATTACAGCCAACACTAGAACTGACAGATAAATGAATAATTAAGAATTCAAGACAGGAAGTTAAGTTTTTCTACAGATGCTGAATAACCAATACGTGCCCAAAGAGAAGTAGATGGCATTAGTCATAAGTGGCTATAAGCTTCTTTGCACAAGGATGGAAGAAATCACAAGACACCAGCTACCAAGTGGAGTGAGGTGGATGGGAAAGTATAATTGCCTTTGGCATGAAAACATATGCCTTCTCATAGGATCTTCCTCCTTTGGATTTTTATGAAGACCTACCAAGAACCTAAAGAAACAACACTACAAGTCCTTGTCAACAGACATAATTTCAAATACATGTGACTCTATTTCTGAACCATGGTTGTTTACATCATTAAGGTAAGAACAAACCCCAAGAGTTGTGGGATTTGGAACTACAATGACTGCTTTGCTTCTAGTAAAAATGGCAAACTGCCATCAGACTGAGTCCTGTTTAAGGTACCAAATGGTTCACTTTCAGAGCAGAATATAGTTATCTCACAGTTACTCGCTGGAATTTCTGGCATGAAGTAAACCCAAAAATATACAAAGTTGGATTAAATATGCATAAGTGCCTACAGTGTGAAAAACCATTCCTTACAGCAATCCATCTTGCCAACATCTTTTTAAATTTTTGCACATATACATAGCTAGTGGATCATAACAGGGGTTGGTAGCAAGACCAGTAAGAACTTTAATAGCTAGGGAGGAGAAAAAAAAACAAACGAAATCATCCCATGAATTGTGGGAGATAACATTATTTCTCAAAAGTGGTGAGAAGGTTAGGTGAGCAATAATTACTTGACAGTAAAAGTCAGGTTACTTTCAACTGCAGTTGTATTCCACATACATAGCTTTGAAAGCAAAATACCTCAGCAGTAGGGTCTGTTAGCAATTTTATTCATTACTTAAGGAAGGGTAACTCACTGTTTTCTATGCAAGATTTGGATCTCTGTTTTCACAACTATAAATGGCATTACTAATCACTAGACCATAGAAGTCCACCTCCTGATTCTTTGCCCTGGGCTCATATTAAGAAGGGAACACAAATAAACATACTATTGTACTATTAAACATATCTATTAATTATACAGTGATTTTAAAACAAAGTCCTTGAACGCCCTCTTTAGAAGGACGGGCAAATATAATTAAAGCTTTGGAGGGATGGGCAAATATCATTAAAGATAAACAGAAAAGATTTTTCCTGTGTTTCCAAAATCTAAAGCACGGGAAAAAGCTTAATTTTTCACATTGCCTAAGGATGTGAAAAAGGTGAAATACTTCATGTCCCACATTGCAGAGGGTAACTGTCAATGAGAGGTGGCTGACTATATTGAGGGGCTTTCTCAGAACTGAGTACCATCTCAAATCTGAAAAACTTTGGACCATGATGGGGATGTGATCTGAGATGGTCTGATAAACGGAGACTTTGTAAAAATAAAACACTTTGCAAATTCAAAACCAGGTCTTCTTTAGTTTACCCTTGACAGCTGTGAAAATAGATGGTTGTGAATGCAGTTAGTTTCACTCCAGTGTAAGAAACCGGTTCATCGAGATGTTAGAAACAACAGACTCAGTCCTGTGGCAGTTATGCTGAAAAACAAAGTTCCAGCTTGTATCTATGGATGCTACTAATTTGTGGAAGAGAGTGTTACTCAGTTTGTCATCTAAAGCCATAAAGGGATTTCCATACATATTTATTTAACTGTAAGGATCTTGTTCTTTCCAGAAACCAGCAATTAGGACTACAAAAGGCGTAACAGAGTGTCAGGCTACACCTGGCTGATTCCAGCGAACCAGCTACTCTGGTGATAATGGGTGTTCAGCGTGGAGCTGGCAGCTGCCAGGGTAGAATGCAGTCTGCAGGATGCAGGTGCTCTCATCTCACTTCTGCCCACGATCCCCACTGTACCGGGGAGTCCACACATTCACCAAGCAGGCTAGGGTGAATATGTCTCAAGCTAGTACTGGCTTTCATAAAGAAAGACAAAATGATCCTGACAACAGCAAGGTGTAGAAGGCAGCATCTGAACATGGTTTAGGTTGTGGCCTGTTTCCCGCATCATTCAGTAATTTTACTTGCAGTTTTAAACTGTCAAGATAATGGGTCCCTGTGCGAGATATGTTATCCTGGGGTGGGATATTGTATTTAGCTAAAGCATCTGGATTGCACATGGAATGTCAGTGTTTTCCAGAATGAAGGCACCATAGAGTATGAAATACCACATGGTCTTTCATAGACAACCCCTATATGTGCAAAAGCAAATAATTGTGGTAACATATATCCCTGTGTGGTAACATTATAGTGATTGTCCTTGTATCAAAGACATTAGAACATGAACTCTTGCCAACCACTGTTATAGTGATACCATAAAAATCTCTCTTCAATGGGTCTTTTTTCTTCTTTTTTTGTAGCATTCTCAGTTATATTTTATGTGCTAACTGTTGGAAAATTCAATTTCATTGTGATCACCTGTGTAATATTCCATGTTACTGTCTGCTAACAGTGCAAATCACATTTATCATGGCCTTCCAATCAAATTAACAAAAATGCTGAAGTTGTGGAAAACAGTGCTTTTTACAGAAACATTTAGGAATGCTTGTCACATATCTAGTTTGCATTTCTATCACACAGGGATTTTGAAATTCTGTTGGCAAGTATGGATCTGATCTATTGCTGTGTATAGATGCTCAGATAAAAGCGTTTAGATATGAAGGTAATAGGTGTCTTGAAAATAGTCCTAGGCAAACAGATTGATTAGAAAATTTGACTTCTACAAGCAAGCAAACAGGAAAGAGGTTGAGTCATTGGTCTTAATTTTAGCACAGTCATGCTATCCAGGAAAGGCAAGAAGAGCTTTTGTGTGTAGAAAGGGTGGGAGAAAGAGCAGAATTAAAACACTCTCTCAAGAATTGAAATATGAATATGCTTCTGTACCTAACATATGTATCAAGAATGAGAGCCAGTGTGGCTGAGAAGATGATGCAAGGTAATGTGCTGTTGAAAATACCATAGAATGAAAAGCAGGAATAATCATCAGTCAGTCACCTAGCAATAGTCCAGACAAGCAAAAAGCAACCATGAGCACTGATAATGTGCCACATATCTCATTTTATGCCTATGTTTCTCCTTTTGTTTATTTGCACATGTTCTGGTTTAACCCAGCAGGCAGCTAAACACCACACAGCCGTTCGCTCACTCCCCCACAGTGGGATGGGGGAGAGAATCAGGGAAAAAAAAAAAAAAAGTAAAACTCGTGGGTTGAGCTAAAGACAATATAATAGGACAGAAAAGATAGGGAAAATAATAATAATGGTAAAAGAATATATAAAACAAGTGATGCACAATGCAATTGCTTACCACCCACTGACTGATGCCCAGCCAGTTCCCAAGCAGTGGACCCTCTGGCTAGGTATTTCCCTAGTTTATATACTGAGCATGACATCATATAGTATGGGATATCCCTTTGGTCAGTTGGGGTCAGCTGTCCCAGCTGAGTCGCCTCCCAAATTCTTGTGCACCCCCAGCCCACTCGCTGGTGGGGTGGTGTGAGAAACAGAAAAGACCTTGACTCTGTGGAAGCACTGCTCGGCAGTAACTAAAGCATCCCTGTGTTATCAAAATGATGCATATCCTAAATCCAAAACACAGCACTATACCAGCTCCTAGAAAGAAAATGAGCTCTATCCCAGCCAAAACCAGGACAGCATATCACCTATTTGTCCTTTTCTGATCTTTTTTTTCTTCTTGGGATGTTTCATATGAGACCACCTGGTCTCAGATGAGTCCTTGGCCCTTTGTACAACTTTCCTTTTTGTTTGAAATTTTATGGTAATGATGAAACTGAAGGAAAACATTGACATGTAAAAATAAATTCACATATATTTTTTCCTCTTTACAGAAAGTCAGTAACTGCCAGGTAATGGAAGGGCATCTTCCAAACCCATTGGAGTCATCTGGACTTCAGTGAGCCTGGGTTGGGCTGTGGAGGCTAACATCTGCATTTTAAAATGCAACTTTTTATTTTTCTTATATTTCATGTTACAAATTTTGTAAGTAATTTCATCTTAGATTTTGAAATAACACTATTCTGCAAGACACCTTTCTACCTAACAAAACCAGGCAGAAATGCTGTTTTAGCTTATCTGTAGAGCTAGCAGCATGACAGTAGATACCAGAATTTTCCATGAAGGTATTTCTAGGTTCTTTTTTCATCTGCAACCTGAATAGAGACTGTATATTTTGTATTAATCTTTGTATTAAATATTAGACTTTAAAATAAAGCATAACATTATATTGGTACAACATCAGAGCCTAAGAACTCTGAAGGGACTAATAACTGAGACCTGGTCTTCTTTCAAGCTTCCTTGTATTGCTGCAGAACAGATTACTGCAATAGTTCCCTCTTTGTATTTTTAAGCAGTGGATTACACCAGTGAACAATGAGAAAAGGCACATTCTGTATCATCTCCACTGCTTTCAGCAGCCTAAGATATATGTGTACTACAAGTTATTTAGCTGTCCAGCTCTTTTTTGGGTTCTGGTCCCAAGATTATTTGCGATACATGAGCATTAGTTCACTCCCAGGCTCTCTTTGGATACGAAGCAACAGTTCATACCAAAACAAAGCCTGGACATGGTTCATTCAGGAGGTAACTTCCAGTTGGCAATTTGGAAAACAGTGACTTGAGTCCAGCTGCCATAGCCCTGTGCTGTCCTCCCACACAATGGTCGTTGGCTGTGCATTCCTGCAGTCCTGCATGCTCCCATGCCAGGCCTCACCTCTGCAGCACCCGCCATGTGGGCACGCTTCAGGTGCACAGCGTAAAACCCCTGCTGTTTTGGAAGGTAGCACAGGCCTTGCGTTGTTTGGCACGTATCAGATTGGGGGAAAAAAAAAAAGCACACAAATAAAGAGAACTGTGTTTTAGGATGACAGTGGCAGTCCTTAAGGCCCAGAGAGGACCCACAGCCAAGCTTTTCGTAGTCCAAGTGCAGCTCTTAGTCTGCACAGCCTCACTAACGATCTGCTCCTGGAGAGGGTATGCAGATATGCATGCACTTTAGGACGTGGCTTCAAAAGACAGGCCACAATATGCCCCAGTGGCCTCTGTAAAAATATTATCAACAGCTCTGTTACCCATTATTTAGGTCACAAAACAGTATATTGTACAGCTCTGAGTCTCTTAAAGGTAGTATATTAAATGATAATGGTGGTGATGATGATGATAATAATAAAATAAAAATAAATATTATCTTGTTTTTTCTTCCCTTTACTTCTGGGCAGGATATAATTTATATAGGATAACATATAGGACTTATAAGGATATAAGTCTTGCTCAACTTATTCATCAATGACCTGGATGAAGGAACAATGTACCCTCAGCAAGTTTGCTGATGATGCAAAACTGGGAGGAGTGGCTGGTACACCAGAAGGCTGTGCTGCCAGTCAGCGAGACCTGGACAGGCTAGAGAGTTGGGCAGAGAGGAACCTAATGCAGTTCAACAAAAGCAAGTGTAGGGTCCTGCACCTAGGGTAGGAATAACCCCATGCACCAGTACAGGTTAGGGGCTGACATGCTGGAAAACAGCTCTGTGGAGAAGGACCTGGGAGTCCCGGCAGACCAGTTAACCATGAGCCAGCGATGTGCCCTTGCAGCCAAGAAGGCCAATGGTATCCTGGGGTGCATTAGGAAGAGTGTGGCCAGCAGGTTGAGGGAGGTTGTCCTCCCCCTCTACTCTGCTCTGGTGAGGCCACATCTGGACTACTGTGTCCTGTCCAGTTCTGGGCTCCCCAGTTCGAGAAGGACTGAAGACAGTCCAGCGGAGAGCTACGAAGATGATTAGGGGACTGGAGCATCTCTCTTATGAGGAAAGACTGAGACAGCTGGGTCTGTTTAGCCTGGAGAAGAGGAGACTAAGAAGGGATTCTTATCAACTCTTACAAATACCTTAAGGGCACGTGTCCAGCGACAGGGTAAGGGGCAACAGGAACAAACTGAAACACAGGAAGTTCCATCTGCATATGAGGAAAAACTTCTTTACTTTAAGGGTGACAGAGCACTGGAACAGGCTGCCAAGAGAGGTTGTAGAGTCTTCTTCTCTGGAGATATTCAAAACTTGCCTGGACATGATCCTGTACAACCTGTTGCAGGTGAACCTGCTTTAGCAGGGGGGTTGGACTAGATGATCTTCAGAGGTTCCTTCCAACTCCAACCATTCTGTGATTCTGTGTGATTCTGTCATATACATAGCAGGCTGAAGAACCCCAAGTGGACTTAAGCCTCGGTCTTCAAAGAGTTCTTCAAAAAAAGCCTCAGTTTTACTCTTTTAGCAGGCTGTTATCTTCCACAGATTTCACTATGACTGGAACAATGTATCTTCAGGATCCAGGCCATTGGATCGCTTCCCTCAAAAAGTATGACTTTCTTTAAGTATCTCACTGAGGCAGCTGAATATATGCTTGTTCCTGTTCAGCCAACTCTGTACTAAAGCAAATAAGAATATTAGGACACTTTAGTAGCATAAATTGTTCACTATTCTTTGATGCCCCAAGGTGACCATACACATAATATTCATAATGTCATGATTTTAGGCCCCAATACAGATAGTATAGAGTCTGTAGTGAGTGTGGCTGGAGTTTGCTGAAGTCTACAGCTACCTCTTGTAGTCTACTATTCATAGAATCATAGAGTAGCCCAGGTTGGAAGGGACCTCGAAAGACCATCTGATCTGACCTATCATGGGAAGGGGAGCCTAGATTAGATTATTGAGCACACCGTCTATTTACCTCACTATTCATTATTCACCTCAATGCCCAGTAATGTGGGATAAATCATAACAACCAGCATATTCTAAGCAATAGTTCCAAGTCTCAGTTGCATCCCATATTTTTAAACATAGGTTTCTGTTTTATTGTTGTTTCATTTAATTCTTAGTCTAAGTTTATGGGGCTGCCTTTGCATTGTTTGACCTGATTATTATAGGTGAGGAATAACTGCAGTTCAGAGCTGTGAGTTCTTAGCTGACCTAAGCGTTTAGCCATTTGTATTTAATTTATGCACCTAGAATCAGAGGTAACTTTGGAAACTTAAGCCTTATCCTCAAAATGATTTTTTTTATCAAATACATTAGAGTCAAACTCAGTAGAGTACATCAACAACCCTTTTTAAAACATAAAATGTTAAAAGCTGCAGGTGAGTCAGGGTAATTCACCCTTTTAACTGCAGCACAGTCAACTTTTCAAAATATGTTGAACATATTTCAATTGGACTGACTATGGCAATGCCTAAGGCTTCGATAAAAATTCATGACTACAAGACATAAGTGACACTGATGAATTCACTGGGTGACAGGCTGAAATGAAGAACAGGGGTGAAATTTCAAAACGTGAAAGGCTTCCAAATTTGTGTCTGTGTCTATTAATAAATCCATAGATAAAAATAACAAATGGTATTTCCAGGAATGATGCAAAAAGACATCATCTCTTATCTCCAAGGGTAAAACAGAATATTCAGAAGACCAGAGAAGAAATTAATTATAACTATCAGCTCCATTGGATTCATTAAATGGTCAAGAACAGGAAATTTCCACATAATGCCTGCCAGATTCTGTGTGTCTATGGGACCGGATTTTTAATTCTGTTACAGGAATAAGTCCATGAAAGTAAATTGTCAAAACTGAATATCGTTGTTAATCCTACTCTCCTCAAGTTCCATTTGTAATCCTTTGAGGAATGAAGTATTTGGGGACTTGAAGCCGGAGTGCCATGAGATGTATGTCTGGATGTCATAAACATATTTCACTAATGGAAAAAATAAATACACCTGTGTAATTTGACTTTCATGGGAAAAAGAGACAGCTGTGACATTCTGCAAAATAAGAAAGGAGCCATTTATGGACTACAGTGAGATATCAAGGTTTTCAGGCTATGCTAGAATAGAGATAGAAAAGTCTTTTGCTTAATTAAATATTGGTAGTTATATAACTGTATATTTTAGCTGTCTGTTTAAATGATAAACAGGATGACATTAAAAAATTATAATGCTCTGAACAAAGCTCCTGTGATGGTAATTACATCTAGTACATTACCTCATAACAAGTTCTGCATTTGTGTAAGAGAATTTTATTTCAATTTCAGGACAATGTGGGTGCATACAAAACAACAAATAAAACTTTTGCTACTCTGTCAAAAAGGTTTAGTGGAAAAGTCCCCTCAGAGGAGATTAATTTTAGACATTTAATTTTTCAATTACTCTCAGATTTTCACCCAACCATTAAAATTGACTAGATTGCTGAGTGCTACATGTTCTACATCGTCACAAACTTATCAGTTGTAAATGTTTATTAATATTTCTAAGATACATTTGGAGTTTCCTCTATAAGAACCCATTAAACAGTCAGCACTAATTCATCAGAAGCGTCGAGGATCTAAATTCCATAGGTTTGGATCAGATAATTAGGAACTAGGTATCAAGTAATGGTAATTCAAACAGCTGTTAAAGTGAGTATCTTTTTCTGGTCATCCTAACAGTCTATCCCTTAATTTCCTTCAGTCCAGCTAAGAAAGAATTGTTAGACAAGTGCATAAATTTAATCACTGTCCTAAAGTAAGGTGTTGCCTTGAACCAGGGCTCAAAAATTAAATTTGCATGTTCTAATCCAGCAGTGCCTAACCCTGAGCCATGGCTGACATAAAAACTGTTCACTTTGGAGTAAGGTCTTCATGCCTTTAAGGACAGCCACAGCGGCTGCACAATTTTCCAGGCATTACTACTATTATTTCTCGTGATGCATTTAGGACAGACAGGAAATGTTTTCCAAGCTTGCCAAAAGAGTTGGTTCTAAGAATTCAATCCATTTTTTAAGACCTTTTAGATGTTGCCAAGCATAGCAGTTCAAAAACCCTCTCCTCTCCTCTCCTCTCCTCTCCTCTCCTCTCCTCTCCTCTCCTCTCCTCTCCTCTCCTCTCCTCTCCTCTCCTCTCCTCTCCTCTCCTCTCCTCTCCTCTCCCCTCCCCTCCTCTCCCCTCCTCTCCCCTCCTCTCCTCTCCTCTCCCCTCCCCTCCTCTCCTCTCCTCTCCCCTCCTCTCCTCTCCTCTCCTCTCCTCTCCTCTCCTCTCCTCTCCTCTCCTCTCCTCTCCTCTCCTCTCCTCTCCTCTCCTCTCCTCTCCTCTCCTCTCCTCTCCTCTCCTCTCCTCTCCTCTCCTCTCCTCTCCTCTCCTCTCCTCTCCTCTCCTCTCCTCTCCTCTCCTCTCCTCTCCTCTCCTCTCCTCTCCTCTCCTCTCCAAATGTGAAAAGGTTTTGACCATCATGAATTTTAGCAACTGTGGTACTTCATAACCTGCAGACAAGACTAATGACTTGTGAATCTTAGCTCTGGAACTGCTTTGGAGTCATGCCAGCTGAAGAACAACAGTCACGTACTGAGTATGCTTTTTCCCTAACCATTACAAAACTTTTGTCTTATCACAGATGGTCTATGTAGAAACCTTTTTAAAACTATCTATTTTCCACCTCTGTTCATCAAAAGTATACTGACAAAGTAAAAAAAAAAAGAACTTATTATAATCTTTCTTCTACTAAGGCTATCTTTTAAATAAATTCATTAAAGTAGATGTTTCCCCAGTGATGCTTGGCCTCAGAATGTATCAGGTTGTTGAAAGTAGCCTCGGGACTATCACAGAAATAAAAGCTGACTTGTAAGATTACTTTAAAATCACATTATTGTCCAAATCACCCTTCACATTTTTAAAAATGCACCTTTGCTTTTCTAGAAATATGAAAAAATGCAATAGTATTACAAGAGAAATCCAAAACTACAAATCCTAATGCAGAGGATATTTAATTCACTGAAAAGAAATTATGTAAAGAAAGAAGGATAAATTCCTTAATAGTGCTGCTTTTTTGGATAAAATTTTGCACAATAAAACATATACTTTGAAACAACTTGATTCTCCCCTCACCCTTAGTGCTGCTTTAGTTTTGTTTTCCTTTTAATCTGCTTAGCTTACTGCTTATAAAATTGCAGCTTTATTTTAGTCAGTACCACAGCTGAGCATATAAGATCTGTCAAAACACCATGAAGTAGGTAAATGGAGAGGAAGAGAGCCTTTCTACTGAACTTTCAATCACAAGAGAATTTTCAAGATTTCTTTGAACAACAGTGCTAAAAAAATGCTACTAAAGATTTTCAGCTCACATCACACTGACATATAATTTGATGAGTTATATATTCCTTAAAATGCTTGTAATAATCTTCCATTTTAAAATTGCTCTGTGTGGCCAACATTTGGTTATGATTCCTTATATGACATTTTCTTAAGTACTTTAAACCAAACTTTATATATGATTTTATGGAATGTATCTTCTTTCTCTTATTGTGCAGAATAAACAATATCCACAGCTTCCTTATTGTATTGGCTTTATGTGATAAATTATGTTCCTACATTATTGTGAGATTCTTATTCTCTAATATCAGTATCAACTTAAACAGTTTTCTTTAAAAGTAATCTACTGCTTTGTGTTTTAAGTGAAAGGGATAACAGCCTGAAAATATGAAAAGACAGCACAGTCCTCTGCGGTCCGGTGTACATGTAAGTACAGAATAGACACCACTTACAGAGAAAGTTTAATTCTGAATTGTTGGAGGAAAAAAAAACATCAAATTTTAACACTGTTTGCAACTGGGCAAAACTGGCATGTCAAATTTGTTCAAAGTGGATACCTTTTAGACTGTATTTAAATTACTGTCTATAAATTATTATTGCAAAAAGTAAGTTGTCATTGTTAAACAAATGAAAAATGACTGTTCATGTGTCACAGGAATAGGATACTGTTCTAAAAATTAGGACCGCCTAATTTTTCAAGAGTGGAGATAAAAGAACAGTAATAATAAGATGAGCTTCCCTAGATATTGCCAGTATTCTGCATTATGCTTTTATGTGTTAACTTTTAGATAGAAGATCATCTGAGGGTATTAAGCCTCCCAGGTAGTAGGTATTGATCCCATTCTTTTATAACTGCTGTGACTTGCAGAGGGTATGGTGAGATTTTTCTATCAATAGCTGCTTACCTCCTTGTCTGTAGCAAATCAGTCTTCTTAGGCTAAATTATTCATCACAAATTTCCCTGCTTTTGTTCCCAAGATGCCTTTGAGTAAGATAGTTGAGATATGCCCTCATGGATTTGTACTGTGCACTGAAGACATGCTATTACTATCAAATGCATAGGCGTGAATTTTGTTATATCCAGCTTTAACCACCTAACATGTAGGTACCTGATCTGCCATAATCATGTAGGTAAATTCACAGAGGGTGAGGCATCTCCAAAGGATAATTCATTTTATGCATTATGAATACCTACCTAGGGATGAGAGGAATCACACTGAAGATGTTCATTTGTTTCCATTGAAGGAACCACATCACTAGGATAGATTAGGCAGCTAATTTTTAGGTGGCTAATGTTGGGTGAGATGAATGCCACCCCAGGTGATGAACTAGCACAGTAGGTCAATGTCCATGTCCTCTGTATTATGCAGTAGCTGTAACTCCTGATGATATTACTGTTTCTAATCAACAACAAACAGTTGTAATGAACCACCAGTCCCACTCTAATGTATCTGAGTAGGAAGTTTAGTATTAGCCATAACATCAACTGCAGCTTTCCTTTTTCTTAAGGAAAGACAGCATATTATGCCTTTCTCCAGGCTTTGTCTTTACATCATTCCTCTCCCTCCCATATACTGAGTTGGCTTTAGGTTATCCATCTTTCTACGCTAGAGTGAGGTATTATTCAGAATGTAATGCAACACATCAGAACAGTCGAAGCTTCTTGATGGAAGGCCATATATATAGTTTCCTTAGTTGTACACTTTGTAAGTCTTTGATCTATTATTTCTCCCAGCCTGCATGCTAGAAAAGTGGAGTGTGGGTACTGGATTTTGCTTTTTTTCAGGTTAGCAGTCAGATCTGCTGCAGGTTACTTCATGACAGTCTTTCATTTTTGGCAAATATTACTATTCTGTACAAAAGCAGAGTGAGATAGACTGAGCTGGAAACAGCCCGATGACAATCATTTGATATATTGTGCCAGTATGTCCTTTGTTTTACTCTGTCAATCATCTCCCATCTTTTGTTGTGTGGGGGGTTCTTTTTTTTAACATTGTGTTCAAATGTCCTGTATTCTATGGAGGAGCACTGTGAATTTAGACACATGTCTTTGGAATAGAGACTAGCTTACTGTTTCATGTTTTTGACAGAAATGCCCTCATCTGTGACTCAGGCTTCTGTATACTCTCCTGGTTCAAATAAGATGTGACAGTAGGAACTGCCCAGATGATGCATAAGGAGTACCACCTTAGGTGGAACTGTGAAAGATGGATTTTTCTATGTGACACAGTTCCTGGCCTCTCTGATCTTGCCTCAGAAATTTGCCTTGAATCTGCAGGAAACCAACAGTCATGTTATCTTAGCTGTGCTGGGATAGCAGAAGGTAAGTCTAAAAATTCCTTCCATTCAATAACAGTTTGGCCAGATATTTACATTACCTGAGTGGGAGGGTTGTCCAGCCATTCAGCTGCACTGCTGCTTTACTAACTTGTTTTGAAAGTGTTTTGTCATTTGCAGTGGCCTGAAGAGTAACTGAATGTGCCAAAGGTAGCTGTAAAAATGCAACAATAAGAAAATAATTCAATTCAGTGCTTCAAAATTACTTTTTCATATGTAACTGAATCCTAAACAAATCAGTGATACTTTACCATTAAGTACAACATTGTCAGAAATATAGTGCCCTTTTTGTTGCATAATTATAAATTACACCTTTTCTAATGTCACCTTGCTAGATGTTTTTCTTGGCATCTTTATTTTGATTTAAAAAGCATTTTTCTATTAATATCTTTTATCTTTGTTCTCAGATCAGGAAAGAAATAGTCCTAATAGAATAGATATATTCTAATAGATAATAGATATAGAACAAGTATTTTGCTTCAATACCATTTATATATATACAAATATATATATATATATTTATGGCTTCCTTCTGAAGAACCAGAGAAGTAAAAGCTATCTTTCTGTTTTTAAGTTAAACTTCAAATAGAAAAAAAAAAAAAATGATACAAGAATGTGGCTTTTCAAGGAAGATTTAGAAATTTAGAGAAAATTTCAGAGAAATACAATGTAGCATTATACAATACTAAAATAGAGGAATAAAATAAGTTAGGATAATATTTTTTTTTTATTATTCCATTGTTCTCATGGAGCTAGACAACAAAAAAAAGGGCGTAATCCTAAGACTCCTAGACTTTCCCAGAAATCTAAGATTTCTTGTGGGTATAAAACTGCCATATCTAACCCTGAAAAGAAATCACATATTTGAAAGCTTGAATGTGGGAAAACAGTAAGAAGGGTATTTATCCGCTGGACACCCCAAACCTGCTTTGAGGGAGGGGATGACATTGGGGGAAGGACGGTACCTGATGATGGGCATTGGATGCCTTGCTATAACATCCTTCTTTTTTCTTTCTTTCTTTGTTGTGCTTACACATAGGAAAACACACTTTCATGCTGTGCACTTGTGAATAAAAGCAGCATTAGTATTAAATCCAGGTTTGCTTCTCAACTTCTCAATGTAAGTATCAGCCATCACAAAGATTTTAGAGGAACAGAGAGCAGGTGAGAAAGACCTTATATCTTCCTTAATAGACCAGCTCCCCTTTGTTTATGAACTTTCTGAGAGTAATTCAGCTGGTCTTCCTAGTGTGCTGCCCTGCAGCGGCTGGCCAGAGGGTGAACCAGGTATCTACTCTTCTCCTCTTCCACTTTCATCTTCTGAAACACAGTGTCTCCTCTTTATTGGTGATTGCCCCTCCATGCTCAAGTTTCCAGCGCTGAAGGAGTGAAGAATCCAGTTCTTTCAGAGGGAGTTATTCTGGATGCTCTAATGTAAGGCATTTTGTTATTCATTCGCATATCAAAGTAGGCAGCCACCAATGGGTAGCGTTTTCTAGAATTCTGCCTACATTTCAGATGAGTCAATAGAGCCCTGAAGGCAAAATTGAACCACTGAGTAAATTAAACAAAAAAAGGAAACCAAGTGGACACAGGAACAGCACTTGGCATTTGCATAGTTCTTTGTTGGCTTGGCCTTCAATGTTAAACACAGATGTGAGTGCTTGCTGGGAGTACAACTGTCTAAATACAAGAAGAGATCTTAAAATGGTGGCTGGCCCAGCCTGAATTCTGCAGAGAGAAATTGTTGCACCATTTTCAGTAGTAATTAAAGCTATTGAATATTTTTACAATCATTTGTAACAGAAAAATTGTGCTCAGAATATATTATACAGCTGGCCAATGTTTCTTTAGCTGCGCTTTTTCTTTGAAAGAGTGCTGAAGCACAGTTACATAAATGGCAGCAGAAAATGAAGTGAATAACATTTCAAGATCATATTGATTTTGAGACAAAACCAAAGGAATGCTTATAATTTTTTTTCAGATATCTAAATAAGGAGAAAAATACAATTAATATCTTAAGAAAAAATATAATTCAAATATTATCTGTGCAGAGAAGAAGGAATGGAAGTAAAGAAGAAAAAACTTTTACTCCCAAACATATTGTACTAAAATCACTAATTCTATTCTTTCTAAGGACTAACTGTGCACTTCACTCACAAAATAGACAACTATTTCATAAACAGAAGCAAAATGCTGAAGCATCTGGATATGTATTCATAGGAGCTAAGATTTAGCTTCTGATCTCATGGGAAAAGCTACAAAAAACAGAATTAGGCACCAAAATTGAAAATATATTAAGTCTAGAGTGTTCAGAAAAGACTTCATAGGCTCCTAGTTGCCACAGACACACAATTTATTGCTACCCCAGCACTGAAAGAAAAAATATTGGTTCTATTCCTATGGTGAAGGTAAGTCATGGCCATTTCAAGAATTTTATATTAATATCAGTGTTTCATGCAGTCAGTGATAAACTAAGAACTTTAACAGTGATGCATATACACAAAAGGAAGATTTTCCCCTTTGAGAGTGACAAAATGGCAATGTCATGTGACTGGTGACTAGCTCCGCTCAAGAATTTTTCCAATTACACATTTTTTGTGAGAACACACCACTTTGAGAAAAGCAGAATTATTCACAGAAACTGCTGCACAAGAGTTTTCTTAGGTCCAAGGTAGACTTCATGGGGAAGAGAAAGAAATTTGTGCTTTGAGCTGCACAAATGCTTTTAATGTAACCCTTACTTTATCCTCATTGTAAGGTTAAACAGAGGTACAAAGTAGGGGAGGTTTAAGGCAACTTGCATGGCTTCTGTAAGTCATCCTAGAAATCACTCAGTCATGATTAGTGATTTCAGTAATCTTTAATAAAACTCAATTATGGGATGTTACCGAAGACTGGGTGACTTGGATTTTGTACTGTTCTGTTTCTGTGTTATAAAATGACATAGACTGTAGCAGAAATGTTACAGAGGAATTCTTTAGCCTGCTGCAGGTAGTGCCTTGGTGTTCGCAGTGACTGGCTGGGCTGGTTCAGCTGTTCAGTGGTTGTGCAGTCAATGGTTCAGTTCCACAGAGCCATGGCAGGGGGGCCCTCCTGCGACCTATACAGACGTGTATAATTACGGCTGCCCAGGCCATAAAACAAGACAAACTCTGAAGTTGTGGGGAGAGATGGAGCTAAAGAGTATCTGGTTTACAGCTTCTCCATTTGTGACAGCTTTAGTGTTAGAAAAATCAAAAGCAGTATTTTGGATCCTGTGTCCAATCCCAGTTATGCACAATCTATTTTAAGTATTTTTTTTATTTCTCTCAGATATTCTACTAGCCAATTAATTACATCTGTAGTAGTGACAAAGTTTTTTTCAGCATTGACTTGAAATAAGGAAATATTTCAGATTGCAGTATCAGTAAAGTGTTAGTCTCTACCATAGACAGATCATAACCTTGTTAGTTATTAATGGTATTCAAGGCTATGATAAAGCCTAAGAGCCAATCAGGAAGGGAGTCCTAATGTGGCAGCCAGTTTGCAAAATACCAAGAGTACACAGACTCTGACCGAGAGGAAAAAATTAAAGTAATAGAGGCTGTAGCACACATGCTGAGTGAACAGCTGGGTGACAACATTTTCTTCTGCATGCAAATGGTTAATTGTGAAAGGATAATGAAAGGAGATTGGTGAGTTAGGAAGGACGTGACAGATTTGAGGTTCTGGATGCATGGCCATCTTCTTGTTATATTGAGAGAAGTTTGATGGTTTGTACCTGTGGAAAATATATTATTTAAGAAATTTTTTTTATGGTTAAGAGTGTTTATATTCTTGGGTTCCACACTGGATGATGATACAATTAATGCAAATCCCCAGAAAGTTAGAGAAGCTGGAGGGGAAAAAACCAACCAAACAAAAAACGCCAACCCTGTACATGGTCTTTTATATTTGTTTAAGAGATAAGTCAAACAAATCATTTAAAGCCTTGAGCTTAGATCAGAGATTTACATATATGAAACAGACTGGAACAAAGAATTCAGGAATTTGTCTCTGTAAATGCCAGGACCCTATACAGTTGAAGGATAATACCTTAAGTGGAATATGTATAGACCTTTTTTCATCTTTACATGTGTTATCTTCAAAACTTTCATCCTAATAAAAATGATGTTATAAAAGTGGGTGAGTAATGGAATTATTCTGTCACATTCTGTGAAAAGAATAAGAACACAGACATGTTGGCCAAGGTCAAATTTGCTTGGCTATTGAAAAGAGAGGGCACAGCCTTGTGCTTCTGGTTTTAAGGGACAGGAATGAAGCTTTATCTTCCTCACCATCTGTAGGACTGTCCCATAAAAAAGTTAACAGTGTTGAAGTGGTATTAAGAACAGAACTGTGACTGGGTGATTAAAAAAGGAAAATGGAAGGGAAAGATATAGGAGGGGAACTGAGCAGGTATATAATCATAGGATCATAGAATCATAGAATCATTGAATCATTTAGGTTGGAAAAGATCTTTAAGATCATAGAGTCCAACCATTCACCCAGCACTGCCAAGTCCAGCACTAAACCATGTCCCTAAGCACCACATCTACATATCTTTTAAATACCTCCAGGGATGGTGACTCAACCACTACCCTGGGCAGCCTGTTCCAATGCATGACTACCCTTTCCGTGAAGAAATTTTTCCTAATATCCAATCTAAACTTCCCCTGATGCAGCTTGAGGCTTGTCTTATCATTTGTTACTTGGGAAAAAAGACTGACACCCCCCCTCACTACAACCTCCTTTCAGGTAGTTGTAGAGAGCGATAAGGTCTCCCCTCAGCCTCCTTTTCTCCAGGCTAAACAACCCCAGTTCCCTCAGCCGCTCCTCATAAGACCTGTGCTCCAGACCCTTCACCAGCCTTGTTGCCCTTCTCTGGACACGCTCCAGCACCTCAATGTCTTTCTTGTAGTGAGGGGCCCAAAACTGGACACAGTATTCCAGGTGCAGCCTCACCAGTGCCAGGGGGACAATCACTTCTGTAGCCCTGCTGGCCACAGCATTCCTGATACAAGCCAGGATGCTGTTGGCCTTCTTGGCCACCTGGGCACACTGCTGGCTCATGTTCAGCCGGCTGTCGACCAACACCCCCAGGTTCTTTTCTGCCAGGCAACTTTCCAGCCACTCTTCCCCAAGCCTGTAGCGTTGCATGGGGTTGTTGTGACCCAAGTGCAGGACCCAGCACTTGGCCTTGTTGAATCTCATACAGTTGTCTTTGGCCGATTGATCCAGCCTGTCCAGATCCCTCTGTAGAGCCTTTCTACCCTCAAGCAGATCAGCACTCCTGCCCAACTTGGTGTCATCTGCAAACTCACTGTGGGTGCACTCAATCCCCTTGTCCAGATCACTGATAAAGATATTAAACAGCACTGGCCCCGGTACTGAGCCCTGGGGAACACCACTTGTGACCGGCTGCCAACTGGATTTAACTCCATTCACCACAACTCTTTTGGCCTGACCATCCAGACAGCTTTTTACCCAGTGAAGAGTACGCCTGTCCAAGCCATGAGCAGCCAGTTTCTCCAGGAGAATCCAGTGGGAAACGGTGTCAAAAGCTTTACTAAAGTCTAGGTAGACAACATCCACAGCCTTTCCCTCATCCGCTAAGCGGCTCACCCTATCATAGAAGGAGATGAGGTTAGTCAAGCAGGACCTGCCTTTCATAAACCCATGCTGACTGGGCCTGATCACCTGGTTGTCCTGTATGTGCTGCATGATAAATTAAGGTAGCAAAGGAGACGTTATCTCCTTTGGTAGCAAGCAGCCAAACAAGGTGGAGGAAGACAACAGCAAAAAATGGTGCTTATTTGGAATCAGTTTTAGAATCATAGAATCATAGAATCGTTTAGGTTGGAAAAGACCTTTAAGATCATCCAGCCCAACCATTAACCTACACTACCAAGTCCACACTAAACCAATCAAGGGTAGACTAGACTAAACCATGTCCCGAAGTGCCACATCTACCTGTTTTTTAAACACTTCCAGGGATGGTGACTCCACCACCTCTCTGGGCAGCCTCTTCCAATTCTTGACCACCCTTTCCATAAAGAAATTTTTCCTAATATCCAATCTAAACCTCCCCTGGCACAGCTTAAGCCCATTTCCTCTTGTCCTATCGCTAGCAACTTGGGAGAAGAGACCAACACCCACCTCACTACAACCTCCTTTCAGGTAGTTGTAGAGAGCCATCAGGTCTCCATTCAGCCTCCTCTTCTTTAGGCTAAACAATTCCTTTGACATTAATTTCACTGTTGGAGTGCCTGATAGACTTTTTTCTGTAATTCTTTCCAGTACTCTGCAGGGGATGTGGAGATGCACCTCTTGGCAACGATCGTCCCAGCATGTTAGGCACAATTCCCCATAATGCTTGATAATTTTATTAGATACAGAGCAGGTAAATGACTTTGGTATTTATCACTGTGGTGGGTTTGACCTTGGCTGGATGCCAGATGCTCACCAAGCCATTCTATCACTCCCCATCCTCAGCAGGAAGGGGGAGAGAAAATATAATTAAAGTATCATGGGTTAAGATAAGGAGAGGGAGATCACTCAGCAGTTACTGTCATAGGCAAAACAGACTTGACTTGTGGAAACTAGTTTAATTTATTACAAATCAAATCAGAGTATGGTAATGAGAAAATAAAACCAAATCTCAAAACACCTTCCCTCCACCCAGGCCTTCTTTTCAGGCTCAGATTCACTGATTTTCTCTAGCTCCCTCCCTGCCCCAAGCAATGCAGAGGGACGGGGAATGGGAGTTGCAGTCAGTTCATTACACGTTGTCTCTGCTGCTCCTTCCTCCTCACACTCTTCTCCTGCTCTAGTGCGGGGTCCCTCCCATGGGAGACAGTCCTCCACAAACTTCTCCAATGTGAGTCCTTCCCATGGGCTACAGTTCTTCATGAACTGTTCCAGCATGGGTCGTTTCCATGGGGTGCAGTCCTTCAGGAGCAGATTGCTCCAGTGTGGGTCCCCCACAGGGTTACAAGTCCTGCCAGCAAACCTGCTCCAGCCTGGGGTCTTCTCTCCATGGGTCCACAGGTCCTTCCAGGAGCCTGCTCCAGCGTGGGCTTCCCACATGGTCACAGCCCATTTCGGTGCATCCACCTGCTCTGGCACGGGGTCCTCCACGGGCTGCAGGTGGATATCTGCTCCACTGTGGACCTCCATGGGCTGCAGGGGCACAGCTGCCTCACCATGGTCTTCACCAGGGGCTGCAGAGGAATCTCTGCTCCAGTGCCTGGAGCACCTCCTCCCCCTCCTTCTTCACTGACCTTGGTGTCTGCAGAGTTCTCTCACATATTCTCACTCCTCTCTCTGGATGCTGCTCCACAGCAGGTTTTTTTCTCCTCTTTTCAAATATGTTATCCCAGACGCACTACCACCTTCGCTGATTGGCTTGACCTTGGCCAGAGGCAGGTCCATCTTGGAGGTGGCCGGCATTGGCTCTATTGGACATAGGGGAAGTTTCTAGCAGCTTCTCACAGCAGCTACCCCTGTAGTCCTGCCCCCACTACCAAAACCTTGCCATGCAAACCCAATACAATCACAAACTATTAACAATCCAAACTATTTACTAGCTCCCCTCAAAGCTGTTTGAGTAATTGACGTCCCTTACCTGGTGGATTTTAGCCTGTAACTGGTCAGACTTCATATTTTCTATACATTTAAAGCAAAACTGAATAGCTTTCTGTAACTGGTTGTCACTGCAGAAGCCTATAAGGTACGTATCTAACAGACAGAAAACCACAAAAAAGACTAGCAGTCTGGGAAAGGATTCTATTTCCAGCAATATATGTCAATAAATAGTAATTTTAAAAGGGGGGGGGGGGACGACACCGAAACTCCTGATATTTAAGTACAAAACCACAAGAGTAAAATACCTGTGTTTCTACAGTTCTATTTCTCACATTGCTACTTTTCTCCAAATTGAAATGTACTATTTTCAGCCTTCTCTAACCCACAAGGCTCTCTCCCAAACCTACTCCTTCATTCCAAGAGCTGGGAAGAATGAGGAGGAAAGGCCAAGAGACTGAAAAATTGTAACTGGCAGAAAATGGTAGTTAAAAAAAAAAGTCAGATTGAATTGTTGACTTTCTGTAAAAATACAAGTCAAATCTTTCTGATCTTACATTTATAGAATTATGCATAACTAGAAGATTTGCTGGCATATTAATTTTTTTTCATTGTTTTGAAAGATAGCTAAAATTTTTGGACTTTGGTATTATGTATTTCCAAAGTACAGGACACACACTGCTAATTACAGAAGAACAAGGAGCAAACACGTTTTTTATTTTGCTTCATCTGTTTTCTTATGAATAAAACTCTTGCATATAGCAACTCAAAAACTTTGAATGATTATCTAATGCAAAATATTAAAATAATTTTTTTTTTTAATGTGAGACAGAAGCTAAATCTGCCAAATTTCATATAAACTGTCTCCACTTATCTAGGCTTTTTCCGCCTTACTACCCTTCTTCCCTGACTATGAAGACCTCCTATTGATCTAAGCCTGGTGTTCAACTGTTATTTCTCACATTACTTCGTCTTCCTACACTGATGAAAGTTTTCCCATGTCATAGCATTATTAAGGCATTGAACACATTCCATGGCCAGTATAAGATATAAAGAGAACTTTGGTGAAGCATAATTAGCATTACGTTAAAATAAACTGAAGGATAAATTGTTACAGTTTGTATCGTGCTGAAAGACCATAATGAAAGTATTTAAGATTAAATTCTGCTATTTTTTCCTACAATCTATTGAAACTGGCAGAAAGTAGAAGCCTGGCCATTGTATTTTTCCATTATCTTCCATGGCAGCAACCCATCTGCAAAGGAAATGAAACAGCTTCAGCCAGGGCAGAGCACACTGCTACAGGATATCACCCCATGAAGACATAATACAGAATAAAAGAAGCAGACATTAAATAATTTATCAATGCTATCACATGACGGGTGAATACCAGCATCAGGTGTAGACTCCACTGTCCTTGCCCTGGTTCCTTTCATACACCTTTCTGCTCCTTTTTGAGGATGGCAATCACAGAATCATAGAATTATACAATAGTTTGGGTTGGAAGGCACCTTTAGAGGTCATCTAATCCACCTCCCCTGCAAAGAGCAGGGACATCTTCAACTAGATCCAGTTGCTTAGAGCCCCATCCAACATGACCTTGAATGTTTCCAGCAATGGGGCATAATAATGGTAACAATCAAGACTGTATTCTAGTTTCCAATTTTTAATTCTAAGAATGACATCATTCATAAAGCATAAAATACTAGTGACTCTGTGGCACAAGTATGTGCTTTTCATTCCAGGGTATGCTTCCTTGAACTGACATTTAAAATTAACATACAAATTAATTTAGCTGTAGTTAAGTGGATGAAAATTGATATTTTGGCAACCATTCTGAGAACAATAAATTTATCATTTTCTCTTAGCCAGGAAGATCTAGTATATGAGAGCATCTCCAATGAAAAATGCGAACCCAAACTCCTGACATTACTGACAAACTCATTTGTCAGTAATCTGCAAGCTGATGAACTGAATTGTTTACAGTAACTTATATAGCTTATGAGTTGGGCACCTGTAGCAGTGTGCCATTAAAATCGGGCATTCATTTTATATTCTCCTCTTTTGTTTTTCCTTTCTTCAGGGTAGATAAAACATATTATTGTTGTTCTCAAGACATAAGTCTGACTCTGCACTCCTTCATAGCGGTTGACCTGGCTGCAAATATGAATCTGGTCATACAGGCTTGGCAGTGGAAAAAAGATATATATGACTGCTGCTCATACCACTTTCCTTTGTAGATGGCTGACCTGAAATAGCCTATTCCAACTGACCTTCTACTCAGGAATAAACCTTTACTGATTCTCCATCTGAATTACTCAAACATTCTCAAAATAATATGAAAAACCTGTTATGCTTTTCTCACAAAAGGATGTTCACTTAGGATTCACAAGTTCTTGTGATTTCCAGAGCCTATTAAAAAAAAAAAAAGACTCTGTTGCCATATATCCTTTGGTCTGCTTACTTATTAATGTAGTATAATGTACTTGAAGCTTATGAGATTATTATTTGATCACACAAGTTAGACATCACTGACTTCATAGGATTTACAAACATTTTTAGGACTTGGGAATTTCAGAACATTTTATCCTGTGAAGTTAGAATTGTGTGTATATGTGCATACACACAATGGCTGAATGGAATGTAGTAACAGAAATTGGTGATAACATGCATGCATACAGCTCTTGGTACAGCTCTTACTTCATAAGTGCTTAAGGGACAATTCCTTTTTGTACTGCTAAATGGGAATCACTTTTGCATCAGTGCTTCCTATTAGATACTCCACAGTCTTCACCATTCCCTATGTAAGGAAAAGTTTTGCAATGTTAACACTTAAATTGTGTGAAACCAATTCTGCTATAGCAATGTGTCTGGTTAAAATATTTATTATTTGTTTACATTATGGGTTTTTTTTGCTTAAGATTTTTAATGTACTCATTACTGGAGAGTAGCCACCAAATTTTTTAGAGCAATAACTGTAAGTCGTTTGAGAATAGTTCACATTAGTTACAAACCAAGTCCATAATGCTCATAATCCTTAATAACATAGAAATTAACAGTAGAGCCCTGCAAAGCTGTGTAAATTCTGTAGCTATTCAAATTCTAAATCCATGCTGAAAGGGAACTTCATTAAGACAGTTGCATCTTATTTCCAGCTGCAGTTCAATCTTTAAATAACTCTACTAGAAAAAGATTTTAAAGGCGCCAACTTATATAAGTTATTAACATGAATAAAGGACAAGTGCTTTACAGTGTACTACCCTGTGTAAGCCTGTCTCCAAGTTTTCTGATGATTCACAGCGTATCCAGGCAACAAAGTAAATGACAGCTTTTGAATATATTTCCTGTTCTTTCTTCATCCACATTTATAAACTTTTTTTTTCTCCCAGAAGACTGGTTAGCCATTTTGATAGCAGTTTTAAAAAACTTCCATTTCATCAGTTTAAGAAAGAAAGAAGTACATGCAGCCTATATGTGACAAGATCTAAAGATATATTTGTTCTTGCGTGCTTTCCAGCTTTTTAACTTATCTCCTGTTGCAATTAAGAAATGCTTAGATTTGCCTATATCTCTAACTTCTGACTTAGTCACCTACACATGTCTGTAGCTCCTTCTTGGTACCTCCATGTTTCTGTTGCCACATATTCTGCGGAGATATCTCCAACTCCATTCCATGGAGTGTGTAGACTCACAGCCTATTGCATACATAAAACTTTTATATTTACTTTCACTCGGTTTTGTATTGTTTCTGATTAACTCTCAATTTAATAATGCTTCCATTTAAACAGACCTTACAGAATTTTATGCTCAAGTCTGGAATTTTATGCTTAAGCCTATAAACAAGGTAAGGAAGATGATGCTGATGAACTCATTCTTTTTGATTGCCTGCAGATCGTATTCTTCAAGCTTTAGTTTGCAGGGAAAATTTTCACCAGCTCTATCCCATCTCTGGTATATTTACAATAAAAAGAGAGACTCTTAAATTCTACTAGTTGCAAGGCTAAGTTAATTTCTCTCACAGCACATTTATTCTATTTCAAATTTAATTTAATTTCATTGTTCTGCAATCCCATTTTACAGGGTCTTTCCACTAACATTACTTTTCTAGGTGATTCAGTTGAGTGGCTTATCCCAAAATCTCTGCCCCTGGCAGTATGCAGCATATCAAGACATCAGATTCTAGTGAGAGTCAAAATGGATACCCAGGAAAAAAATTAACTCTTCTGAATATTGTTTCATCACTTTCTCTATATCCTGGAAGGGCCTCAGTATCCAAGTAATTCTCCTTCTTTTGAAATCCATGAATTTCAAAACCAATTTTTGGAAAGACAAGGGATTGCTTTATTGTGCCTGTTGTGTATTTACTGGCACTGATTTTCAGAAATAAGCCTAATTCATGGAAGCATACTGATTTCTGAACCATGCTGAGTGGTGCGGTTGACATGCCTAAGGGATGGGATGCCATCTAAAGGGAACTGGACAAGCTTGAGAAGTGGCCCATGTGAACTTCATGAGGTTCAACAAGGCCAAGTGCAAGGTCCTGCACCTGCGTCGGGGCAACCCCTGGTATAAGTACAGGCTAGGGGATGAAGGGATTGAAAGCAGCCCTGCAGAGAAGGACTTGGGGCTACTGGTGGATGAAAAGCTGGACATGAGTTGGCAACCATATCCTGGGCTGCATCAAAAGAAACATGGCCAGCAGGTTGAGGGAGGTGATTCTGCCCCTCTGCTCCATGCTGGTGAGACCCCACCTGGAGTATTTCATCAAGCTCTGGAGTCCTCAGCAGAGGAAAGACATGACCCTGTTGGAGCGGGTCCAGAGAAGGGCCACCAAGATGATCAGATGGCTGGAGTGCCTCTCCTATGAAGAAAAGCTGAGAAAGTTGGGGCTGTTCAGCCTGGAGAAGAGGACGCTCCAGAGAGACCTTATTGCGGCCTTTCAGTACTTAAAAGGGGCTTATAAGAAAGATGGGGACAGACTTTTTAGTAGGGCTTGTTGCGATAGGACAAGGGGTAATGGTTTTACACTAAAAGAGAATAGATTCACACTAGATATAAGGAAGAAATTTTTTACAATGAGGGTGGTGAAACACTGGAACATGTTTTCCAGAGATGTGGTAGATGCCCCATCCCTGGAAATGCTGAAGGTCACGTTGGACAGGGCTCTGGACAACCTGATCTAGTTGAAGCTGTCCCTGATCATTGCAGGGGGAGTGGACTAGATGACCTTTAAATGTCCCTTCCAACCCAAAACATTCTATGATTCTATGCTGAGTTGCTGTAAATTGATCCTGAGCACAAACAGTCTGCCGTCTTTTGAGCTCTTCATCAAGGTGCATGATTCATTTTGTTTATCAAAAATTGTACAAAATCATTGTCCATTTTATGTCCAGAC
The DNA here is from genome assembly GCF_030463565.1 of Pelecanus crispus. NCBI lineage: Eukaryota > Metazoa > Chordata > Aves > Pelecaniformes > Pelecanidae > Pelecanus > Pelecanus crispus. The sequence goes on along the minus strand of NC_134644.1, from coordinate 129,189,422 downwards.
TTTTAATAACTTTCTGCATATACTGAGAAATTGAAAGAAATTCAGGGCTGAAATTCATGTGGAAATGCTGTGAGAAAGAAACACCAGAGTTAAAATAGAGGGAAGCTAATTAAAAAAATTACTCTTGAAATTCCACAAAATTTCTAATGGTAGTGAAATTTTTCCTCCAACAAACAATCCGTCAAACCTGTGCACTAATCTGCACTAACTCAAGGACCTGTTTCTTCCCTCCTTCAGTTCAATTCCCACAGCAGGGACTATTCCTCTAAACTCCCTTTGAAAAAGGGTTAACTCAAACTAACTGAATTGTTGCAGACAGACAGAGGTAAACAGAACTTGTCTGGTCTTAATTAGCAGAAGTTGAAGACTTTTTACTACTCAGATTGACATAAAATGTTTTATTCACCTTTTTGATACTTTATTCAGTAATGAATCAAGGAGGAAGGGTCTCCTTTTTTTTTTGTCAACAGACTCTCAGATTGCTCATGCATTTTATTGAACATCATCTTGCTAGCCAGGGTGAGAAGAGTTTTGCCTTTGGTTAAGGAAAGTTAAGACCTGACAGCGAGGTCTTAATAAAATTGAGGGCAAGTCAGCTGAAGGGAGGAAAAATGAAAGAAAGAGGGACAAGGAGAAGAGAGGAGGGAGAGAGAGATTTCCAATTTAATCACACTGTAATAGATGAATGCATGGGTTTTCTTTAATGTATTTACTCTTGTATTTCATAGTTATTTTTCATTATCTTGTCAATTGTGGATGATATAAATAAATACTCCCATTTGCATTTTACTTTACCTGACAAATTAATAGGGATTTCGAGGTAACTGGATAATATCAAGGCACTTCTCATCCAATGGCATAATAAACATGAAGACTGTATTAATGGGGAATCTTTGTCCCACCTCGGCACATTCTTCAGAACAGCCAAAGACCATGTAGACTGTTTGCCAACTGTCTACATAAAAAGATTTTGCACACTGGAGAACTGATATCACAAAATCAAAAGAGAAATAAGCATTTTTCAGGGACTGTGGTAAGTGGAGAAACTTTTTGGGAATGTATGGATGTCTCCCAAGTCACTTGAGCCCAGAGATGCAGAAGTGTAGGGAAGGTACATGCCAAGCTCTTTTGCTGCAGCTATACATGGGTAACCCACAGCAGAAGGACACAGTGACAGAACAGCTGAGCAAGGAGTTGGAGAGCTGGAGAGGTGCCTGGCCACACACTGCAAGAGTCCATACCCTTTCAGTGAACATTAGAAGTGGAACAAATTCTGCACCCTGAAAGGCCTCTGGATGTGGAGTGCTGCAATATGTTCAGGCATCCATTTCTTCTGAGACAAAGAACAAGGCAAGCACTTTTACACTTCAGGGAAGAAGAGGGGTGCCAAGAAACACATTGTTTGCTTCTTGGCAGAGGAGAGACCCCACCTCTTATGGATCTGGAGCAGACGAATGAGAGAGGACTGGCCTTTAGTGTGGGCTTCTTCTCTACAGATAATACTGTTTGCATTGGTTATTGCACCCTGTAGAACAGGCTCCCAAAGGACAGTGAGAACAACCAGGACCAGTTGGAGCTGACATGCACTCTGGTCATGTTCTCAGAAGCTCTTTGTTGCTTTTCTCCATGCACAGAGAGGCTGACTGCAGAGTTTTGTTATGTGTTCTGGGACAAGTTTGGCCTGGACCATGCCAACATCTGGGATGAATTCTCAATGTGTGGGATGCTCCCCTTATTCTGTAGGAGGGCCATAGTTGCCCTATTGCTGAAGACCCAAGGCATGAATCCCCAGTTTCTCTCCTCAGCACAAGACTGTAGTGAAGGCCATCTGCTGTGACTGGTGTCCATGCTGGAGGACGTGATTCAACCAGATCAGGCCTATGTGGTCCCATGACAGAGCATCTTTGATAACTCCTATCTGGTCCAAAACATCCTTCACCTGGTCTGTCATTTGCCTCCTGTCCCTCAACAAGAAGAAAGCATTTGACATGGGGTATCACAGCTATCCTGTAGGGATCCCTATACATTGGTATCAGTGCCTGCTTTGTGGGGGTCCCTTGAGGCAGTTTATAGCTGCAGAAGGCTTGGTAAAGTTCTGCAAGATCTTGAACAAGACTGTTGGCTTTCATCAGGGAGAGTGTCAAGGCTGCCTCCTGACCTGCCCTTTTTGTCTTCTCTAGAGGGAGAAGGTTGGTGCTTAGAAAGCTGGATAAAACCCCAGGTGTCTTGATAGATGTGAAAGCCTGTGAAGTCACCAACTTGATGGTCTCCTTCACTGGGCAAGCAGGTGAAGAGGTCTGTCCTGGTGGCTGGGAACAAGTGAGCTCCTTCCCCCATGCTCAATACCTAGCAGGGCACAGACACACTGCTCTACCTGGGTATCTACAGCTCTGCAGCCAACCCCTCCCCAGCTCCTAACTGGGACAAAATGGAGGCAAGGGTGTCAGAGCGAGTGTGAAGGTGGGCACGTCTGCTGTGGGTTCTTGCCTTCAGGGAGGATGAGCTCATTGTCATCCTGACAGTCCTGCCCATTTTCTGGTACTGCTTCAACAGCCTTTGCATTTTCCTCATGACCTGGACCTGGACTTTTTTCAGGTCAGGGGAGCACTGGCTCCTTTCCTGGCAGCTGTATCTATGTACCATGTACCCAGAACAAGTTAGCAAGGCAGGATTTCCCTTCCCAGAATCCGTGTTGATTCTTTCTTTGCAGGCTGTGTTTATCCATGCGCTCAGTAATCTCATCCTTTAACATAGACTCTTCCATTTTACCACAGATGAAAGACAGACTCAGTGGTCTGCAGTTACAGGATCCTCTCTGGAGCCCTGTTTGTGGATGGGACTTACAGTGGCAATCTTCCAGGTCCCTGGCCCAGTAGCTGCTTGTAAAGATAGGTTACACATTTTGGCCAGCAGCTCTGCAATTTCACATTTGAGTTCCTTCACAGCTCTTGGGTGAATGGCTGCTGATCCTAGTGACTTACTGACATCTAACTTATTCTATGCAGTCTAATACTTCCTGTATACTTAACTCAAACTGATATAGCTCCCCTGACCAATCTGCTACAAAAATGCACTGGATGCTGGAAACTCCCCAATGTCTTTAACGGTAAAAGAAAATTATACACAAAATAAATCTCATATGCTCTGCTGTGGCCTTATCCTCAAATGCCACTTTAACACCTTTGTCACCAGGTGGTCCAGCTGTTTCATGAGCTGGCTTCCAGCTTCTGAGGTATTTAAAGACCTTTCTATTATCAATCTGAGTATCTTTTGCAAATTCGTTTATGTTTCCTATAATTTCCTGTGTACATGATATGCCATGATTTTACTTCTCTCCTCATTTGGACAACCTTTCTGTTTTGTAAAGTCAGTCCTTTCTGTACCATAACCTCCTTAAGTTTTCTGTTTAGCTATAAAGGGTTTTTATGGGGTCATTATGTCTTCTTTTTCTGAGCAGTTTACCTGGGCTTCTAATACAGTATTTTCAAACAGCCTCAAGGCTGCTTGCAGGCTTCTTGCTTTTTGGAGTATTTATTTTAGAGGTATTTTGCTAATTGTCTCATTTTTATGTAATTCTCTTTCCTGAAATTGAATCTCTGTATGCAGGATTTATTTGTCTTGCTCTCTCCCACTGCAATATTAAGCCTAATTTTATTCTGATTGCTGTTACAGAGAGCTCTTCAAGTAATACCATTTGAATTAGGTCCTGTGCATTACTCAGGACCAAAGCCCAAATGGCAGCTTTTCATGAAAGTACTAAGATTAGTTTTCTAGGAAGCAGTCATTTATTGCATGCAACAATGTTATCTCTACCTCTGGTCCTGAGGCAGCAATGGTACAGTCTGTATATGTATAGTGAAAATGTCATGCTATTGTAACCTGTCTTAAATTTGCAATGTTACCTAGGCACTATCATCCTCCAAAGAGCCCAGAGTATCATCCTAGTACTATTTGTTTATTATTATTAGAGTATGGGATTTCCACCCAGAATTCCACAGTGCTTCTCTTTTGCCCACAATATCTTTATGCTGTTAAATTTTATATTTTCCTTTGTGTACAATGCTCTCACCTGTACATCTCATTCTGTCATCCTTCAAAGCTGGTAGCCTGGCAACACTGTATCCCATTAATTATCCTTTCACCAGGTCTCTGAGATGCCTATTGTATCAGGGTTGCTGTTTATTGACAAAAATTCTGGTTTCCCTATCTTATTTTTTAGGCTTCTAGCATTGGTGTAGAAGCCAGCATTTGTTAGTTTTGCCCTTGGTTTAGCTTTGCCATACTAGTCAGCTGTCATTTTAGGCAAACTGACTCACCTACCCTATTTCTATTTATTTCCCTTCCGGCCTTTTCAGAGGTGTGCTGAATGTCATCCAGGTTACCCTGCCAAATTGAATCAATCTGAACAAGGTGTTTCTCCATTCTTGTCAACATTTTCCTGGTTCCTATTTTAAATAATCCTGGTTGACCTTAATTTTCAGAGCCAACAGTCTGTCTCCACCTTGATCAAAATAAAGCCTCTCCTTCCTTTATGGGTTTCTTTTGTCTCAAAAGGTTTCCCAGTTCCTAATGTACTGAAATACCTGTCCTCGCTACACCATGGTCTCACCTGTACACCACAACTCTGAATCCTTGCCTGCCTCTCATGCCTCATGCCCTGGAACTGGCAGCATTTGGGATAATGAAAATCCTAACTTCGGTCTTCTGTTGGGCAGCCCAAACAGCCATCCAGAGCATTGCTCATATTGTGCCCCAAGTCAATGGTACCAGCTCAGATCATGACTCCTGGGTCCTGCTATGCACCCTCACATTTCTCACTATCACCTGCTTCTTTTGATAGCCTGCTGCTGAGCTATTGCATGGGCTAGAGGGGTGGTCTCATCTCAGACATTATCTCTTTTGTTTTCAGCTTGGCACTGTCTCTCCACAAGACTTGTCTTTAGAAGCACAAAGCTATTACAGTGGATGGGCACCCATTCTGAAGCACCCTGATAAGTAGGTGTCATCTGTGTACCTCTCCTTTCCTTTTAGTTGTCAGTTTTCAGCGACTCTCAAAAGAACAGACCCATTCTCCCCAAACCAAGAGGTCCCTGCCCAGTATGCACACATATAGAGCCAGTCCCACAGGCACAATCATAGAATCGTTTAGGTTGGAAAAGACCTTTAAGATCATCCAGTCTAACCATTAACCTAACACTACCAAGTCCACCACTAAACCAATTAAGAGCAGAGTAGTAATTAATTTCATGTTTCCTAGCTGGTGGCTGCATTATTTTTTAATGAAAGTAAAAACTAGGAATCATTAAGATTGGAAAGGACCTCTAAGATCATCAGTCCAATCATCAACCCAACATCACCATGTCCACTAAACCATGTCCCAAAGTGCCACGTCCACATGTTTTTTGAACAATTCCAGGGATGGTGACTCCACCACCTCCCTGGGCAGCCTGTTCCAGTGCTTGACCACTATTTCCATGAATAAATTTTTCCTAATATCCAATCTAAACTTCCCCTGACGCAGCTTGAGGCCATTTCCTCTCGTCCTATTGCTAACTACGTGGGAGAAGAGGCCAACACCCACCTCACTACTACCTCCTTTCAGGTAGTTGTAGAGAGCAATAAGGTCTCCCCTCAGCCTCTTCTTCTCCAGAATAAACAACCCCAGTTCCCTCAGCCACTCCTCATAAGGCCTGTGCTCCAGACCCTTCACCAGCTTCGTTGCCCTTCTCTGGACACGCTCCAGCAACTCAGTGTCCTTCTTGTAGTGAGGGGCCCAAAACTGGACACAGTATTCCAGGTGCGGCCTCACCAGCACCGAGTACAGGGGCACAATCACTTCCCTGCTCCTGCTGGCCACACTATTCTTGATAGAAGCCAGGATGCTGTTGGCCTTCTTGGCCACCTAGGCAAACTGCTGGTAGTTAATTCTCCTCTTATCCTAGTCTATCATTATTAAGCTAACTAGCAACAAATGAGATATACCCAAGAATGTGGGGGGCGAAGAAGGGTGTATTAGGAGTCATAGAATCATAGAATTGTTTAGGTTGGAAAAGACCTTTAAGATCATCCAGTCCAACCATTAACCTACACTACCAAATCCACAGTAAACTAATCAAGGGTAGACTAGACTAAACCATGTCCCGAAGTGCCACATCTACCCATTTGAGTCATTTCATAAATATGAAATGAGCACTAGCAATCCATGCTAACAATGTGTGAGCCAGTAATTTCAATTACTATTGTATCATACACTAACTGAACCTTTGGATAAATTGGGGAATTAATTATAAGAAAATATATGTAAGAAAAAATATGTAAGCAAGAGAAAAAACAATTTAACAAAGGGTGAATTGAAATACTTGTTGATTAGTTACAGGTATTTATCCTGAAAATAACTTGGTTCCAAGCAGATTGAGTTTATGCAAAATGCAAAATATTGGTGCTCAAAAGTACAAGCTGTTCTGAATTCATATTGTGTTCAAAGGACACAAATGGACAGCTATGGGCAGTGTAATCTGTTTAATCCATGTGCCAAAGAGGGAACAATCTTGGCCTTTTTTTTTCTTTCTATATGTGATATACTAACATAATGAACTGATAAAATTAATTACAGCATTTAATTTATAGTACTTAGGTACCATACCTAATATACTATACCTACTAGACTACACAAGGATGACAGTTCAATGGCTAGAAGAACTTTAATTGTTAATATGAGGATATGAGTAGAATTAGATAGGAGAGTTATACAGTACAGCAAAAGTTATTTAAAAAAATCCTGACTTGAATTAGATCAAAATTTAAAATCTAAAAGTCCACCCCATTTTTAATTCATAGGAACTTTCAAATCTAATTAGATGCAAATATTTCATTTTTATCATTCTAATAAACATTATTTAGCTTTTAACCATTTAACTGTGACTTAAATATTAAAAGGAAGTCAAATAAGGAGAAAGTGTTTTGTAGAGGTCAACTTCACTCAGATCATTTTGAAATGTATTTCCACCCCTTTTAAGATACAGCTTTATTTAAGCAGTCTTTTACCAAAATAAGGATTCCAGCAGGAATTTAATTTAAAACTTTTCATGCATATCTAGATGGGAGACTAGCTGTTTGACTTAGTAGTTAAATAAAGTATAGGAATCAAGTAGTTTAGTAATCTCAGTTCAATTCCTGCATGCCAAATTTAATTATTTATCTCATGGAGGCAAGACACATTTTTCATATGTTGACTGCTAAAATGAAAACAATTAAAACCAAATTGTCTTATGAAGTCAGTACTCACAACCTTGAAGAATTATTCTCTGTGGGTGTTTTGAAAATAGAAACCATCCCAAATTTCTTACTCAAGGTTTAACTGTGAATACATTGTAATTCTTTGTTGAATCAATTAATGCCCATTGGACCCTTCAGAATCTTCTGATAAAAAGTGTTTTCATACAAAAAAAAATCCTTACTGCATTTTATTATACAGGAGAAACATCTAAGTCCAAAGGGTGATGGTCATTGTCACGCAAACCTACAAAGGTGAAAATGAAGCTGACTCTACCAGCCCAAACTACAAGGATACAAAGGTGAATCAACCCCTCAAGAAGGGACTTTTCTGGTTGTGTGTACAAGGGAGAAATGACAGGAGCAAGTTCAGAGGGACCTTGTTTAGGACAGAGAAGGCTGAGGAAAGAAACAAAATGAGTTAATAACAACTAGCAGTATGGCCAGGAGAAAGGCTGAGTAATAATCCTAGTCTATCACCAACTACTAGAGGCCTCTGCTTTCATGGATGTCCACAATAAACAGAAGTCCGAATGACTTTCATCCTAGTGTTTTCACCATCCTGACATCTATTTACCTCTCTTCTGGCTGTTGCTTAATCAGGTGATATAAAACCTTTCTGACAGTTGTATTATGCAGTAAACTTCAACTACTTTGGACATCTGGTGCTGTGATAAAGGCTATGCAGTTGTCTTTACCTGTACAATGCTACAGCTTCTTGCTGAGGGTTCTTCAGCATTGGACACAAAATAAAGTTGGATTAATAATGTTATTTCAGTGTGTTAGAATTCATACTGACTCCACACAGAATAATCTAATAAAATCAAAGGTTCAGAACAGTCTTTGTCTTTTCTAAAGAGAAAGTGTTTTCAGGTGATAGTCAATGCTAAAGCCTCTCAATGGGATTTTCCCAACATTAGTGCCAGCAGGTGAGAAAGAGCCTATACAGAAAAGCATCTGTTCCTTCTGGGAATGGGATCATGCTAGGTCACTGCTTTCTTAAATGGCCTTCAGACAGTTTGTCCCATTCCTAGCAGCATTCTGCAATTACCCACCACAGCAAAACCTGATGTGGGAGAGCTTGATATTACAGTCTGTTTCTCACTAGATAGATAAGACCTCAACCAGCATAAATAATGCTCATGACTACCCTGCAGTGACTATTTATTTGATAGTATAGTGTGATTTACAGTATCAAATGCTTTAAAAAAATTCTAAAGCTGTTGTGCTACATTTCTCACATTTATCAAATTCAACAAAAGTTTTGTTAGTCAGATTGATCTATGCTGCCTTAAGAAGTCAGCCCAAGCCTTAAGGAAAACTGATCTGTAAGAAAATATCACTTGTAAAAATGTAGTGTTCAAGTTGTATGCTCATATGCTGTTCAAAATAAGATAGGTAGGAGTGATATGAGTGTTTCTGTGGGTTCAGTTACAGCTTCACACTTCAAAGCTGAATTTTATGTTCACATTGCCATAATCAAAAGTATATTGAGAAAGAAATAACTATATGGTTTTTCAGCAGAAGAGTTCAGCTATTGTAGGAATTCTGTTTCCATACTGTGTAGGCTATGGGTGTCTTCAAATTTTGTGCTTTTTTTTTTCCCTAAAACACAGCTTTTTGCATGAGTTTTCATTTAGAAACAACATGCAGTTATCCATAGAGTAACAGTCTCAGAACTCAGTATCAGAGGAAGGGCTTCAAAAACCTGTATTTTGTGCCTGCAGTATTCTGAACAAATAGGTATATGAAATTTGCACCTGAAGTTGTATAAGTGATATTCATCACGGAATCATGAGAAAGGAGTCAATAGTAAACTTTTATGCATATGAATACTCTTCTGGGTAGGTAGAAAACTCTGATTAAGTCTGTCCCTGTGCCCTGTACTACACCTATGTATGTGCAAGATGGTCAGTCTACCTAGGCACAGGGATTTATTTCTATGAGGTCTAAATACCAAAACAACAAAAAAAACTTTCTATGTAAGAAAGTTGTAACAATAGTTAAGTCCCTCAGGTGTGCAGAACTCAGCTTTGTGATACTGTCCATTCATTTAGGTTGCATTATCACCTGTGCATAAAAGTACTTTTCACTATGCCTCTGCAAGAGTTGTTATTGTTGTTTTTTTATAATATAAAGAAAAAAATCAATAAAACAATCATCACTGTTTATGGATGTATCTCTCTATCAATGGTTTTATGTTTTTTTTAATTTCAAAACCTGGAATTATGTTATTGTATAGTAAGAGGGACTCCTGCAGTATAGGTTAGGATGCCTCCATATGTGGGGAGAACCTCAGCTTCCACCAAACCCCACACACCTTATGTAGCTAAGGGCTCGGGTCCATGTCTTCCCTCTCCTTTTGTCATTGTATAAATAACAGCGGAATTTACTTTGCCTAACTTTAGATATCTAAACAATAGGCATCCAGTCTAAATCTAGTCTCCTCAAACAGATCAGAGGAGCTGCCCTCTGGAAAAGTATACGTCTTTCCTTTGACTAAACAAGTAAACAAGACAACTAACTAGCTCAGTCTAGATACATACAGTTTAGGCAGCTAAATTTGAGAGAGGTTGAACCCAGAGAGTTGTCACATGTATTTGTAACGCAGTTTTCTTTAGCTGGACAACTGCCATTCCACAATAGAAAAAAAAAAAAAAAATGCAGCTGAGTACTGTGCAGAACTGATTCAGATTGCTTCAACTTGACCGTCTCAAAACACTTAAACACTTCTTACTTTCTGCACTCAGTGAGGGCCACTTCCATGACCTGTATCAGCATCTTAATCCATTTCAGAAGACTTGCTTTATACTGAAGAAAGCATTTATTCCCTTTGCATTTGACCTAATCAAATCTTCTGTTTTCAGAATAAGGCATCTCCATCTCTTTTAAGTATGAAAAATTCCAGGCCCACAAGATGATTTTCAGAAGACCATGGACAATTGGAAAAAAGAGGGCTAAAGAGAAAAAAAAAAACCCGAAGCTGCAAGAATTCTGGTAATTTTAGTCCGAATAACAAGAAAAAACTATTCAGCAAAGCTGTATGTCCTTCATTCTCCCTGGAATGCCCAGACTTAAATTGCCATGGACATGTAACAAACATGCTATGCAGTTTAATACTTGCAGGGTCAAAGTTCTTCAGAAAATCCATTCCCATCTCATAGAGTAATTCTAGAGAAGTCAAGTCTTAAAATTTGTTTTAAAAATTTAAAATTAGAAAACCACTGGAAAACTTCCCTTCTTCACCTCCATCAAAGTCAAATTATTTTCTGCCTTGCTGTTTATTTGTCAACATATGCTACCCAAGAATAATTGAATTAGAGGGAGATGGTGTCCTCAGGTTGTCTGCCAATGAATCTGAGGAAATCATCTTCCAATTTACTTCTTCGCTACTTTTTTCAGCCAGCTTCTGATTTCATTGTCCTTCTGCAATTTGATCATTATAGCAGTTTCCTTTCACTGACAATTTAAGTTACAGTTGACCTACAACAGCCATTAAAAATCCTTGCCACTTCCTGTTCTTACTAGCAGAAGCTGGGAGCCATTTCTTTATTGGCATATGCCGTGTTTTGTGTATAGTAAGATTCTCACAAAGTTCTTTACATCCAATTCAAAAGATTTCAGCAGAAACACAATGTAGTTAAACTCAAAATCAAATTCAACAGTATAAGACACTGTCATGGTTTAACCCAAGCCAGTAACTAAGCACCAAACAGCCACTCACTCACTCCCCCCAGGTCGGATGCGGGAGGGAATCGGAAGGGTAAAAATGAGAAAACTCATGGGTTGAGGTAAAGGCAGTTTAATAAGTAAAGCAAAAGCCCTGTATGAAAGCAAAGCAAAGCAAGGAATTCATTCACTACTTCCCATCAGCAAGCAGGTGTTCAGCCATCTCGAGGAAAGCAGGGCTCCATCACACATAATGGTTACTTGGGAAGACAAAACACCATCACTCCAAATGTCCACCCCTTCCTTCTTCTTCTCCCAGCTTTATATGCTGAGCATGACGTCATATGGTATGGAATATCCCTTTGGTCAGTTGGGGTCAGCCGTCCTGGCTGTGTCCCCTCACAACTTCTTGTGCACCCCAGCCTGCTCACTGTTGGGGTGGTGTGAGAAGCAGAAAATGCCTTGATTCTGTGTAAGCACTGCTCAACAATAATGAAAACATCTCTCTATTATCAACACTGTTTTGGTCACAAATCCAAAACATAGCCCCATAGTAGCTACTGTGAAGAAAATTAACTCTACCCCACCCAAAACCAGCACAGACACAAAGAAAGCCATTTCTGACCTTACCACACCAGGGAAATTTTAAAAGTACAGTTCTTTTCACTAAGGTCACAGAAATTACCATCAGAAAGTGTTGGGAAAGTTAAAATAGCTTAAGTTTTGAACGGTAAGTAACTGACCACAAGGCCAAACAACTGGGAAACCAGACAGCTCGTGTTGTGCAGTTACTCTGTGACTTCTGCAGTATAGCAGATACTGATCCATGCCAGCATCACAGATGTTACAGAAACATGGAGCACATTTCTCTGACCATCTCACATAGAAACTGACACACTGAAGGTTCTGGGATGTGATTAAGTTAATAGTATTGCTGGGAATTTTGTTTTACAACAAAAGAAGGGTCATCTTTAGACTCATGGTTAAAGCAGATGTGTCGGGAGGACAAATCTCATTTGGTTTATGTCTGCAGGACATTTTAAATGCTTGAAAAAGGCATCTGTAGCATCTGTAAGGCCTTCATGCCCACTTTGTTGGCAAAGAGAGTGGAATCCAGTCTACCACCAGGGTCAGGCTGCAGAATGCAGCTTAAATTTCAATGATAAACTCGTAGCAGCAGAGTCTATATCCCTGAGGTTGGTTGGGTTCTTTTCTTACAGCTTTATGACTCATCAACTTCCTTGATCCACTTCCTTTCTGAAAAGGTTTGCAGCTGAAGGGCAGTGACTACAACTGACCTTGGTTTACCCTCTCTCTGGACCTCTGTCTTCCTGCTCCTATCATTACTCATATTTCATTTCGTAGTCCAATTCAGAACTGTACTGTATATAGCTATATTCACAAAAAAATAAAACACTAGCATCAATGTATCAGAGATAATTTAAGATAAAAAGCCAAGTTATACAACTTTGCATCAGCCAGGCAATTCACAAAACAGTTCACATGGCAAATGATTTAACAGTTCCCCCGTTCAGAGCTTTGATCTCTCTAGTTGCACCTAAGATCACATACTGTCAGGCAATAGGCATCTAACCCAAATGTTGTGTGTTTCTCTTTAAAGTACTTCACAGTTGTATTTTTTAACTGTTATCAAGTCAGTACCACTGATAGGTTTAATGAATCATCTACAGAGAAATGCCTTGTTTGCCCATTCTCTGTCTACAGGGTATTAGCACGTTTTATATCATAGACTTGCCAGATGTTTGTTTACAAGTACAATTCTTTTTTTCACTTTTCCAACCTATATTAGTCAGCTCTGTTTACCAAATCAAGAGGAGAAAAAAGCTGCTGCTATTGCATGGAAATATGCACCTCTCTGAAACACCTTTCAATTCTTAAGGAAGATTTGTGCTTAATAGCATAGTAAGTATTTACTGTTAACCACACAAGAATATAAAAGCAAAATATTACAGGCTTGATACAAATTCATACAAAGGTACTCTTTGTATGTGCATGTAGTCCCCTAAGAACCTAGTTCTGCATCCATTAGGAATGGCAAATATGCTATAACCTTACATTTGGACTTGATAGTGTTAGGCTAATGGTTGGACTTGATGATCTTAAAGGTCTTTTCCAACCTAAACGATTCTGTGATTCTATGATTTACTGCTTGCAAGATTCAGCTATGACAACATGCCTTTGCTGAAGAGTTAACTTATAGCCAGGTGCATAAAAGAACTTCTGACTTGAAGTCAGAGATCTTTAAGTCTGTATTAGCCAACCCAGTAAGAGGCATGAGTCCATAGTCCAGCCTCCATTTGAATGGTGTCTTAACCTTCCTTTTACAGTGGGGGTGCCACCTAGTTAATTTATAGCCTGATAAGCCTCTGGGGCTATGTTTGTATGGCCATCTGTGTATTCCCTTATGCTGAACTGGATGCCACCAATTACTGTATACACTTCATTATTTTAAGGACAAGCAAAACAATGAGAAATCACTGGATTTCTGGTGTGTTCACAGCACTGACTTGAATGCTGCAGTCATACAAGTTTGAATGTGACAAGTGGTAATGATGATTTCAGCCTACTTAGCATACCTCCCTTCATGCCTAAAGGATTCTCCATTGTTCCTTCAGTCAGGAGTCAGATTAAGAGCTGCAACACAAATTTGACATCTCTTCATTTTTTTAAAAAATTAATTATTAATTATGTTGTCACTGGGAATCTATAAAAATATTCAGTCTACTCTTAGATATTGTTTTGGGATGAAGAGTCTCCTAAGTACCTCATGACGGCCCAAGAAGAAAATAAGCACAACAGTTAAAGAGTCCTATGAATAACAATAATTCATGATGGCAAGTTAATGATCATATGAATGTTTTAAAAGTATTCTTAGAAAAATTACAAAAAACTCTAATCCACTCTTCAAAAACTCTAAACCACTTCAAGTTTTGTAAATTGGGACTGAGGTTAAAAAAAAAAAAAAAAAAAAGAAGAATCCAATATTCAGCTGGGTATTTTACCTCCCAGGAAGTAGACATGATTAATAACATTACTTGCAGTCAGTTATAAGTACATATAGTGTTTAATCTGCTCAGTCAGATTAATTTGGCAACCTGTTATTTATGGCCATTTATGCTGGTTAGAATTATCGTCCTACTTCAGGTTGAGATTCTGTATGCAGTATCCTGTGAAGATCAAACCTGCTGGTCCTCACTTTGAACAACTTTGTTCAGATAATCCGTAACTTTCTGGATAGACTATCTCAAAGAAGCTATGTTGTAACATGGTTGTCTGATCAATCATGTCTGCCTGCACTATAACAAGCCGCAAGAATGAGGAAAAAAGCTTTCCATGAGTATTCTCTCTTTTCCTAAACATTTTCTTTTTCTTACACCTGTCATAATTCTCCCCATTTCATGATTTAACTTCAGACATCCTCAGTGCATCCAAACAGTGGGGGCACTAAGAAATTGGGAGACCTCACTAGCAGTGCTGGTAAGCATGTATGAGATCTGTTCTACTTATTTACTGCTTAATTCAATTTGACAGTTGAGTATTCTTTTTTTTTTTTTTTTTTTAAATCTTCCTACAGCAGTTTAACATAACATTTAAATGAATAAGGAGAAAATTTGAAAATATGGGTTAAGCAAAAAGAATTCTAGGAACATAAATGAAATTTCTTTCCCCTATTTCCTTTTCCATATTTGCCAGAATGCTTCCAGTTGCTCCTGCTTAATTTCAGAGGGAAACCAGTACAGGTTTGTAACTAACATAAGACCATAACTTGTCTAAAGATGTATATTTAGAAAAGATCTAGATAGAATTTTGCTAAGTTTCTGCTGAAAAAGCTTTCAAGATTGTAATGTGATCTTATTTGGACCGCAAAGTAGCACTGCTCTCTGCTGGTTGTTATAAAATTAAATTGCTACTTCACAGTTGCATAAAACTTCCTCAATGTATTTGCTTGATTCATCTTTAAATTATGTTTTTATTTGGATTAGAGAGATAAAGACATGTTTATTCAGCTATAAAGCTAAAACACATTTGCTTACACCCCTGATAAATGCGCAATTCTCAGATAAGGCATTCTCAGCAAAGCAATCACATTTGCAGAATTTTACATTGGAAGATCCCCCAGCTTTTGACTTCTCTGACATAACCTGAATCTGTATTCTCATCTTTAATAACTTGTCTAATTCTTCTGCTTCTTTCTTTAACGTGGTCTTCACTTTTGTCAGAAATTAATTCTTTGCTCATAATGCAACCTTCTTTTAATTAGGGAAACTGAGATGGCATAAGCCCAGCTGAACACTGCATTGATACACAATTCTAATCAGCAGCATCTACACACAAAGAAATTTCCTGAGACCTCTCTGTACCTTTGGAAAGGAAAAGCCAGAGCGTTTGCTCCCCTTGCTGCAAGTAGTATATACATGAGGCTCCAACACTTCCGATTACAGATCCTCCTGACAAATGAGGAGAGTTCCTCCATGTTCATGCAATAACAGGAGATGATGGTCCTCGTCAGCCATCTGCCTCCTCTTTCTTTGCCTCATCCAGAGGGCATTGAGAGGGCCCTGAGGTCAATAACCACTGCAGCAACATCAACTCTGGGCATTTGAGGGTCGTGAGTTAGGCCCCCGAGACCTGTAATTTTAAGAGGTAACAGGTTTGAGAGGGGGAGATTTCTTGTTTTTCAGACTTGTTTTTAGGTTCTACAACCACAAAGACTTGTAACATATTTGTGTATTGATTTGCTACTCTGTCATGGCTTTTTTCTTTCTGGAAATATATCAGATCTTATTTTATTCCAATATGCGCAATACGATGAATCATCAGAGTTGGTCAAGCTTGGACAATTTCCCAATCTAAATTAAGAGGACTTTGAAACTTGACAAGGATTGTGCCAAGTGATAAGAGCAGGAGCAACTCTACCCTAGCAAGCAACAATAAGACAAGCCTAAATCCTGTTTTTTACTAGCTCTAAATGCAGGCTGGGAGTGGATTCCCCTTTCACTGTGAGATGCATTGAGGCTGTGTTAACTTTCCAGGTCCAAGCTTTGCAAAGAAAACCTAGATTCACCTTGAGGAGGAGAATGCAATGCTATTATATTAGCACAGCAATATTTGCCACAGAACTAAACCAAAGACGTTATTTATCCACTGTAAGGAAAGCAAAATACAATTTTAATCTCTGACAAAAATGTAAAAGAATCAAAAAACTAACAGACCTTTCCTCCTAATGCAGTTTTATTTCAATATCTGTAAAACAAACTGAGAAAAATTAATTGGTGTGCACTAAATTATGTATGGAGGGTGAGATTTTCAAAGGCACAAAGGACAGTCAGATGTCTAATTCCATTTATGCCTTTATAAATAATTATCATCAACGCTGAAAGTAAAGCTGTGATATGTGATGAACATAATCCCAAGTCTTTCTGTCCATTTAAGCAAGTAAAACATTGTCACCTTCCATGCAGAGTTCCCTGAGAAAGCAAAGCCAACACGCAAGCAAAGTACCCAACAACCCCTCTTGCCCTCCAGAGTCCCCAGGAAAAGCATGAAGTGACTTTTTAAAAATCCTTTCTCAAATCTTGTTGTTACCCACATTGTAAACACAGCAACTGACAATGGCTTTGAAACAGGAATGTTGTGGCTCATGCTACTCCTTATACCAAACCTGATAGTTCACTGCCCCTGCCAGGTTACCACTCAGTTTTGTTTGTTTGACTTTACCTTCTGTTCCTTGGCTAAATTTTGATAGTAGGCTCTTTAGGACAGAAACATGTGTACACAATACCTAGAATGACGTGTCTCATTCTTAGATTTAGGTTGCCATGTGGCATTAGACTATTTAAACCATTTAAAACATTTAACTGGTCTCTGACAAACCAGGAAGTTATTTGGACATGTATCCAATATAAGATATCTTATCGCTCAGGGGTCCGTACTGGGACCAGTGCTATTTAACATCTTCATCAATGACATAGACAGTGGGATCGAATGCACCCTCAGCAAGTTTGCAGACAACACCAAGCTGATTGGTGTGGTTGACACACCAGGAGGACGAGATGTCATCCAGAGGGACCTGGACAAGCTGGAGAGGTGGGCCTGTGTGAACCTCATGAGGTTCAACAAGGCCAAGTGCGAGGTCCTGCACCTGGGACGGGGCAACCCCCGATATCAATACAGGCTGGGCGATGAAGGGATTGAGAGCAGCCCTGTGGAGAAGGACTTGGGGGTACTGGTAGGTGAAAAGATGGACATGAGCTGGCAATGTCCCCTTGCAGCCCAGAAGGCCAACTGAATCCTGGGCTACATCAAAAGCAGCGTGGCCAGCAGGTCGAGGGAGGTGATTCTGCCCCTCTGCTCTGCTCTGGTGAGACCCCACCTGGAGTACTGCGTCCAGCTCTGGGGCCCTCAGCACAAGAAGGACATGGACCTGTTGGAGTGGGTCCAGAAGAGGGCCACCAAAATGATCCGAGGGCTGGAACACCTCTCCTACGAGGCCAGGCTGAGAGAGGTGGGGTTGTTCAGCCTGGAGAAGAGAAGGCTGCGAGGAGACCTTATTGCGGCCTTTCAGTACTTAAAGGGGGCCTACAGGAAGGATGGGGAGAATCTTTTTAACAAGGCCTGTTGTGCCAGGACAAGGAATAATGGATTTAAACTAAAGAAGAATAGATTTAGGCTAGACATAAGAAAGAAATTTTTTACAATGAGGGTGGTGAAGCACTGGAACAGGTTGCCCAGAGAGGTGGTAGAGGCCCCATCCCTGGCAACATTCAAGGTCAGGTTGGCTGGGGCTCTGAGCAACCTGATCTGGTTAAAGCTGTCCCTGCTCCCTGCAGGGGGGTTGGGCTAGATGGCCTCTAAAGGTCCCTTCCAACCCAAAGCATTCTATGATTCTAAGATTCTGTGATTCTATGATCTTCCCTTTCTCTTAATTTTTAATTAATTTATAATCTTGAGAATAACCCAATTAAAAGAGCATTTTCTTATATCAAAGAGAAGAAAAAGCTTTGGCATGCCAAATTCTTATTGTAGTGCTCAGGAAGTCAGCTACTTTTCTTCAGAGAATTTAGAACAATGGAGTCCTGAATTCTTTATATGTTTTAAATAAAATGTAGAAAAAGCTGTTAAAGCAAACTGAAGGTAAGCAGGTCTAATTTCCATTATAAGTTCCCACATTTCTTTCCTCTTCATTTTCTCACCCACCTGTTTTTCTTTTTTCTTTTCCCTCCAGATCAATTCAACTGTTATCATGCCTCAGGGGAAAAAGTCTTGCACAAAAATATGCTTCACCTTAGGAGATCAAAGCTGTTTTAAAGCTGTTTTTTTCAAGCCTCTTTTAATCTTAGCAGCATCAAGCTCATTAGAAACAACAACATAAACAAGAAAAAGAGAGATTTAAGCTGGGATCAGTAAATTAAAAAGAAGCTTTGATATCTAGTAGAAATTAGTGATAGAAAAAATAGTGTTATAAAATGGGACCTGGAGAACTGATTATGCAAGAGGGATGGAAATTCAATTTTTAGTGTCTCACTTCATCAGTAAAAAACAGTTACAGGGCAGATTCTATCTGTTAGAGGGGAAAGAGTGGGGAAACTTGTAGTATAAGGAACAACCCAACTGAGTAAGAGTATAACCCTTATAAAGAAATTTTAATTAAATATTTATGGAAATGGAAAAACATTAACTACAGGTTTGTCCAATTGTTATGTATCAGACAAAAGAACAACACATTGTAAATAGCATGCCATTAACTAGTGCAAAATAGCATAACATAAATGTTATGCTGGTCTCAAAAAGAATGTGTGGAGCACATAAACAAAAGCATAATCACCTTACTTCCCTTTCCAGTTCAGTCTGGTTGACTTAAAAGCTTCAGCATTTAGAAGTTAATACACTGATTACAATCTTCACTTCATGAGAAGAATGGGTTAAGTTAATTTCCTTTTCCATTTCCATTCAAACTGTTGTCATGAGAACAAATCAGTTCTGTACTGTTTTCAGTTTGCCTCATTCTCTCTCAAAAGATTGAAACTTCTGGATTTTAAAGCTCTGGGGTATCTCTGAAAGACAACAGTTTGCTGGACACTTCAGCCTTTTAAATAATCTCTGGTTTTGCTACTTGTCCCTTCTGATCTTTGTCACCGGCTGTGGGAGCTAGGCAAGTGACACTCAGCTCTACAACTCTATTTCATTGGAAAAGACAGTGAGGACTGGCAGTTCACCCCTACCCAGTGAAGACTGCAGCCAGGATGAACATTGTTGCCTGAGACTCAGCCCAGCCAGGGCCAGGCACTGTTACCATTCAGAAGAGACACCAGAAGAGACTGGCAGGGATATTGACTGCCTGGATGGATGGATGGATGGATGCATGGATGGATGGATGGATGGATGGATAGATGGATGGATGGATGGATACATTACTCAGTGCTTGGACTCCACATTTTTGCTTGACTGTTTGTTTTGAAGAGGAGTTTTTGTAAAACTGTTGAGTGAAATATTGTTTCTGAATCAATTCAAAACTTCAAGGGGCAAAGTTTTTACTCACAACACAATTTCTTGAATTATGATTCATCTCAGTATCCCACAGTACAATGTATTTCCATTTAGTAAAGAAACCACAGCTGTTCTTTTTTCAGCTGCAATTCCTGCTACATAAAGTATATTTTTCCTCCTTCCAACATGAATTTGTAAAAACTGCTTATGGAGCCTGTCGTACTGGACCTTTGCCACCTACTTCACCAGGTGTGAAAGATGGTTGTCCTTTTGCATAGCAAGAAGAATATTCTACTCTGCTGCCTACAGTTTGATTTCCGGTTGGTTTCTGGATGCCCTTCAGGGTGTTGCTTTTAGCCTGCAAAGTACTAAACATTTTATTACTGTTTCCCTTCCATGCAACTTTCGTCAGCTGAAATTATTGGAAGCTGTTGACGCAAAGTGGAAACATTTCATTTCAAACCCCTGCCCTCCCTGCTCACAGACACCATGCACACACGAAAGCTTGAACAGGAGATGGCAGCCAACGAAGCTTTCTCCATGAAAGGGATGCAATCTACAATTAATTATTCTACTTTGATCATTAGAGTGTGGATGTGTTGAAAGTCAGAGCAAATTTCAAAACCTGACAATTTTTCTAGGCTGAGAAAAGGGTAACACGGAGGAGTGGATGAGAAAGTGAAGTTTTATTGTTGCTACAGTACTGCCATCAAAACCAACTTGTATTACTCAAAAAGGAAGAGAAGTTTATTAGATATAAACATAATATGAGTCCAAGCACTGAAATCCTAAATACAGTTGTTACAACTAACTGATATTAATCTGACAAAGGCCAATTTTTCTTTGCATAATGGAAGCATACTATGTATCTTAATAGAATTTTAAGATCAAATCTGACCATCCCTATTATATAATATGACCTCCTACACAGTGTAAACCAAAGAAATTTGTTTATTTGGACTAAATCCTTCACTTTCAATCATTTAGTATTACAAAATAATAGTTAATGCCAGTAGAATAGCCTGGGCAGCTCAAGTCTGTGTTTTTCTTCTTTTGAGCTTAGAATTGCTGAATTTGCATTTAATGTATTCTATGGCTATACACCCTACAGCAATCACTGATGTAAAGCCACTGCAAAGTAGTAATTTAGACACTGAATCTCCAGTTTCAATAAAATAACCCTGAATAAAAATACTTTAACAGTAATTTTGCTTGGTTAATGACTGCCTAAAGTTAGAGTATGACTTTAAATGAAGGTTTTCACTGAATTTTTGTCCCCCACAGAGGACTGATAATTAGAAAACAACTCACAAATTTATATGCACAGGGAATTGTCCATCAGAGAACCAAAAAGAGAAGGTTCTGAAATTTTCTCTAGCTGCACGTTTATTTATTCTGCCTTTTGATTTAAAGACAGGAAAATCCTTACTAAAAACAAACATCAAAATGCCACCACTTTTTAGATGTTTTGGGGGTGACATTATATTCAAACACAGTACTTTATCACTACAGCTTTGATTTGATTTAGTCCAAGCTTTAGGAGCTTGTATCTTAATTAGATATGCTTTAGCCTTCAAACGAATGTGCAATTTATTTTTGTATAGTGAATGTCCTTCTGTTGCTATGGAAACCAGATGTTTGATAATTAAACTTATGCTGTAAATAGACATGTGTTGTCATGTGAAAGACTACTCTTTACAAGTTGCTATCCAGCCATATAGTTGGGTTTCTTGTCTATTGAAAAATTGGAAGTAAATTGGTTGAAATAGCTGCCTCTGAAATTAACTTTAAAAAACAATCACTTTGCTAGAGTGTTTTAAATAATATTAGGAAAACAGTGTTCGATTTTGTGGCTATTCTGCAGGTCAGAACCTATCATTGCCTTCCTTCTTTCAGTTCCATTTTCCTATTATCTTCCACTCACAGAAAAATGAACATGAACAACAAAAGAGGAACTGTAAAAGTCTTCTGGAGCTAAGACAACAGTCATCAACTTCAGGCAAACCAATGAGGGCCTGCCTGATCCAGAGCTCAAAAAATATTTTTAAATCATACTGGTAATGTGGAGTAAAAACTGTGTATTGACTAGCCCTAGTGAATTTTCCTTTTTACATCCCATGAGTGATCTTTCACGTATTTCCGGGCATGTGATTTTAAGGGGCTCAGCAGTCAGCAGCTAAATACAGTAGAGGTAGCCGGGAGACTGGCAAAGGGGTGAGCCCTGAAATGAAACGTAGAAAACTGGAGAGAAGGACCACTGTGCTGAATGAGCAGAACTGGTAGGTCTCTGTTGAGGGAGGACAACTAGTGCATTCCTCCTGAAGGTCATGTGGGAAAAGGCCTGAAAAGGAAACAGAAGAGGAACTGGTGGAGTATATTTGGCCATGCATTTCCATGCCTAAGAAACCTGTAACTAATACGATGACATAAGGACTTGGAATTTGTGCTTTTAGTTTCAACAAGAAAAAAAGTTCCTTTTTGAGGAACAAAGAGACCTTCTATAAGCAACAAGACTAATATAGACCTACATCTCAACATGATTTACAACTATGAATTGCTCATCCAATGTAGTAAGATATTGAAATCACCTTTGATAATATCACTTGCACATTGAAAACAAGCAACAACAAATGCAGTTTCAGCTTTTCACTAATCATTGAAATTCTAATCAATATCTTTTCTCTGACATTGCTCACAAAAATATGTGTTTCCTGGAGTAATAGCCTTTCTTAATCCATACACTCACAACTTTCATGATCACTCAAAGGAGTTACCAACCTCCTTATAGTAAAAATGATTTTGGGTTCGAGTTTTATGCTTTAAGTCACTTATGAAGGTACACAGCATAAGAATGTCATTGCACAATAAAAATAGCCTATTTCAGATTTTTATTGTTAGTTTAATTTGGTGTGCCTGAGACTTGTTACCACACATGAAATGAAACTTGTACAGCAAGAAAACTTGCTACTTGCTGAGATGTGCAATGTCGAGTAATCTGTAATTATGAAAATAGCTTTACTCTATTTACACAATCACCTATTTTTCCTCCAAACAGCAGGAGGGGTGTTGTTTGAAGGAAAGCATCTTTGTAAATCTATAGATACAGCTTATGCTCTATATATCTAACTTGCTGTCGTGGTTTAGCCCCAGCCAGCAACTAAGCACCACGCAGCCGCTCGCTCACTCCCCCTACCCCAATGGGATGGGGGAGAGAATTGGAGGAGTAAGAGTGAGAAACACTCCTGGGCTGAGATAAGAACAGTTTAATAATTGAAATAAAGTAAAATAGTAATGCTAATAGTAACAGTATAATAATGATAATAATAATAATGATACACGAAGCAAGTGATGCACAATGCAATTGCTCACCACCCGCCGACCGATACCCAGACAGTTCCCGAGCAGCGATCGCTGCTCCCCGGCCAACCCCCCCCAGTTTATATACTGAGCATGACGTCATATGGTATGGAATAGCCCTTTGGTCAGTTTGGATCAACTATTCTGGCTGTGCCCCCTCCCAGTTTCTTGTGCGCCTGGCAGAGCATGGGAAGCTGAAAAAGTCCTTGACTAGCATAAGCAGTACTCAGCAACAACTAAAAACATCAGCGTGTTATCAGCATTCTTCTCCTACTAAATCCAAAACACAGCACTATGCCTGCTGCTAGGAAGAAAATTAACTCTATCCCAGCCGAAACCAGGACAGTATCCACCCCTTATTCTATACCATCTACGTCATGCACAGGCCCTCCCCTTTCCAATGTGTTCCAATTAATCACCACCCCTTTCCCTATCTTGATATACACACAGATATCATTCCCTTCGTCTATGGCCCATCCCTCTAAAATGTCCATTGAGTTCATTTAGCCCATGACTTTGGGTTCCATCTGTCATCACAGTCTTTCAGAGCAGGAGAGGTGGTGTGCAGTGTTGGACTGTTGCATGCTGAAGTCAGTTCTCATTCCAACATGGTTTCATCAAAGTTCATTTTCCTTAGGCTGGGCAATTCTTACTGCAATACCATTGATGCGGCATATAGCAATCATAATATATAGTATTATATACTTAATATTAACCTACTATATTATTATATTAACATGCAGTTAAGAGATAACATATAGTTAAGAGATAACATACAGTATTATAAAGCAATTAATATTATACAATTCAGTTCATTGGCTATTTTCACCCAAAATCAAATTCCCTTGAGGTACACATTGGGCTTCCCCATCCTTTCGCATCACCCACCAAGTGCACCCAGGTCCTTGAGCAAAAGCAATCCCACGAATGGGTTTGCCTTTGCCAGAGGGGGAAGTAACCCAGACTGTCTTCCCCAGCATATTTTTCATGTGCACTACAGGAACTTTATCTCCTTCTACAGTACGTAAAAGTTTTGATTGGGCAGGGCCAGCTCGATTGGCAGATCCCCTGGTGTTGACTAACCAGGTGGCTTTTGCTAAATGCGTATCCCAATGTTTAAACGTCCCACCACCCATTGCTCTCAGGGTAGTCTTTAACAATCCATTGTATCGCTCAATTTTCCCGGAGGCTGGTGCATGGTAAGGGATGTTATACACCCACTCAATGCCATGCTCTTTGGCCCAGGTGTCTATGAGGTTGTTTCGGAAATGAGTCCCGTTGTCTGACTCAATTCTTTCTGGGGTGCCATGTCGCCACAGGACTTGCTTTTCAAGGCCCAGGATGGTGTTCCGGGCGGTGGCATGGGGCACGGGATATGTTTCCAGCCATCCAGTGGTTGCTTCCACCATGGTGAGCACATAGCGCTTGCCCTGGCGGGTCTGTGGGAGCGTGATGTAATCAATCTGCCAGGCCTCCCCATATTTATATTTTAGCCATCGTTCACTATACCCAAGGGGCTTGAACTGCTTGGCTTGCTTGATTGCAGCGCATGTTTCACACTCATGAATAACCTGTGCAATACTGTCCATAGTTAAGTCCACCCCTCGATCACGAGCCCATTTATACGTTGCATCCCTTCCTTGATGGCCTGAGGCATCATGGGCCCACCGAGCTATAAATAATTCACCCTTATGTTGCCAGTCCAAATCCACCTGAGCCACTTCAATCTTAGCAGCCTGATCTACTTGCTGGTTGTTTTGATGTTCTTCAGTGGCCCGACTCTTAGGTACATGAGCATCTACATGACGAACTTTTACAACCAGGTTCTCTACCCGGGCAGCAATATCTTGCCACAATGCGGCAGCCCAGATTGGTTTGCCTCTGCGCTGCCAGTTGCTCTGCTTCCATTGCTGCAGCCACCCCCACAGGGCATTTGCCACCATCCATGAGTCAGTATAGAGATAAAGGACTGGCCACTTTTCTCTTTCAGCAATATCTAAAGCCAGCTGGATGGCTTTCACCTCTGCAAACTGACTCGACTCCCCTTCTCCTTCAGCAGTTTCTGCGACTTGTCGTATAGGACTCCATACAGCAGCTTTCCACCTCCGATGCTTTCCCACGAGACGACAGGACCCATCAGTGAACAGGGCATATTGCTTTTCATTTTCTGGCAATTTATTATACAGTGGGGCCTCTTCAGCACGTGTCACCTCCTCCTCTGGTGATATTCTAATGTTTTTTCCTTCTGGCCAGTCCATGATCACTTCCAAGATTCCTGGGCGACTGGGGTTTCCTATTCGAGCCCGTTGTGTGATCAATGCAACCCACTTACTCCATGTAGCATCAGTTGCATGATGTGTAGAGGGGACCCTCCCTTTGAACATCCAGCCCAACACCGGCAGTCGGGGTGCCAGCAGGAGCTGTGCTTCAGTACCAACCACTTCTGAAGCAGCTCGAACTCCTTCATATGCTGCCAGTATCTCTTTCTCAGTTGGAGTGTAGCGGGCTTCGGATCCTCTGTATCCCCGACTCCAAAACCCTAGGGGTCGACCTCGAGTCTCCCCTGGTGCTTTCTGCCAGAGGCTCCAGGTAGGGCCATTCTCCCCGGCTGCGGTGTAGAGCACATTTTTAATATCCTGCCCTGTCCGGACTGGCCCAAGGGCTACTGCATGAACTATCTCACGTTTAATTTGTTCAAAGGCTTGTTGTTGCTCAGGGCCCCATTTGAATTCGTTCTTCTTCCGGGTCACTTGATAGAGAGGGCTTACGATCTGGCTGTAATTTGGAATATGCATTCTCCAAAACCCCACAACGCCTAAGAAAGCTTGTGTTTCCTTTTTGCTAGTTGGTGGGGACATAGCTGTTATTTTGTTGATCACATCCATTGGGATCTGACGACGTCCATCTTGCCATTTTATTCCTAAAAACTGGATCTCCTGTGCAGGCCCCTTGACCTTACTCTGTTTTATGGCAAAACCAGCCTTCAGAAGGATTTGGACTATTTTCTTTCCCTTCTCAAAAACTTCTTCTGCTGTATTGCCCCACACAATGATGTCATCAATGTACTGCAGATGTTCTGGAGCTTCACCCTGTTCCAGTGCTGTCTGGATCAGTCCATGGCAAATGGTGGGGCTGTGCTTCCACCCCTGGGGCAGTCGGTTCCAGGTGTACTGAACACCCCTCCAGGTAAAAGCAAACTGGGTCCTGCACTCTGCTGCCAAAGGGATGGAGAAAAATGCATTAGCAATATCAATTGTGGCATACCACTTAGCTGCCTTTGACTCCAGTTCATATTGAAGTTCTAGCATGTCTGGCACGGCAGCACTCAGCGGCGGTGTAACTTCGTTCAGGCCACGATAGTCCACTGTTAGTCTCCACTCCCCATTAGACTTTCGCACTGGCCATATGGGACTGTTAAAGGGTGAGCGAGTCTTGCTGATCACTCCCTGGCTCTCCAGTCGACGAATCAGGTTATGGATGGGAATCAGGGAGTCTCGGTTGGTGCGATATTGCCGCCTGTGCACAGTTGTGGTAGCAATCGGCACCTGTTGTTCCTCAACCTTCAGCAACCCTACAATTGAAGGGTCCTCTGAGAGACCGGGCAAGGTGGACAACTGTTTAATTTCCTCTGTCTCCAAAGCAGCTATACCAAAAGCCCACCGGTACCCTTTTGGGTCCTTGAAATACTCTCTCCTGAGGTAGTCTATGCCAAGGATGCACGGAGCATCTGGG
This sequence comes from Pelecanus crispus, assembly GCF_030463565.1. NCBI lineage: Eukaryota > Metazoa > Chordata > Aves > Pelecaniformes > Pelecanidae > Pelecanus > Pelecanus crispus. The sequence continues at coordinate 129,162,884 of NC_134644.1, read as the reverse complement.
CCAGTCACAATGGGGTGCTTTTGCCACTCATTCCCAGTTAGGCTCACTTCAGCTTCCAGTACAGTTAGCTGTTGGGATCCTCCTGTCACTCCAGAAATACAAATGGGTTCTGCCCCTCTATAGTTTGATGGCATTAGCGTGCACTGTGCACCAGTGTCCACTAGAGCCTTATACTCCTGTGGGTCTGACGTTCCAGGCCATCGAATCCACACAGTCCAGTAAACCCGGTTGTCCCTTTCCTCCACCTGGCTGGAGGCAGGGCCCCTCTAACACTGGTCACAGTATTCGTTGTTCACTTCCTGTAAATGTGAATCAAAAGTTCCCTGATCAAGGTCGGAAGTAAAATTAGCCCTCTTACTCTGTCTCGGGAACTGCTCACTGGAAACTGGAGCTGCAATTTTCCTGGGAGAACCGCCTTTTCTAATAGTTTTTCCTTGCAATTCACGCACCCGTGCCTCTAAGGTTGAGGTGGGTTTTCCATCCCACTTTCTCATGTCCTCTCCATAATCACGCAGGTAAAACCACAGGGTGCCCCGTGGTGTGTATCCTCTATATCCTCTCTCTTGAGCATAGGGACGTTGACTCCTAATGGCTGAGACACTGGTCCGTGCAGGTGGGGAGTAGGACAGGTCCTCTCTGAGTTGTTGGAACTCTTGGCATATTTTTTCAGACAGTTTTTCCACAGCCGAGACACAGGCCCGTAGGGAGGAAGAGAGCTTTTCTTCGTAGTCCCGGAGTTGTCTAGCCACTTCATCCACCGTTGGTGCCTCGTCGTCTTTCCAGGCTAGTATTGCCAACGAGTTGGAATACGATGCTGGTGCGCTCCGTACCACCTTCCGCCACATGGATTGTGTGCACCTGACTTCATCTGGGTCTTTGGTTAACCGCTCATCATTCAGGTCACTGTAAATCACCTCCAGCACGCCTAATTCCCTCAGGTACTGGATACCTTTCTCTACGGTGGTCCATTTGCTTGGGCGGTATAAAACATCCTCCTTGAAGGGATACCTTTCCTTCACGCTTGACAGAAGTCGCCTCCAGAGGCTGAGCGGTTTTGCCCCTTTTCCAATTGCTTTGTCAATGCCCCCTTCCCTGGAAAGGGATCCCAGCTGCTTGGCTTCCCTACCCTCTAAATCCAGGCTACTGGCCCCGTTATCCCAGCATCGGAGCAGCCAGGTGATGATGTGCTCGCCTGGATGACGACCGAAATCTTTTCGCATATCTCGCAGCTCACTCAGGGATAGGGATCGGGTGGTCACCATCTCATTTATGGGTTCTTCCTCCTCTGGTTCTCGTGATGGCCCTGGTTCATCTTCATCCCTTACTAAACGAACTGATTTCCTCGTGTATTTTTTCTTCTGTATAGGGGCAACTGATACCGGCGCAGGTTGGTTCTCTGGTTTAGCCACAGTGTCTGTCACTGGGGTTTGAGTAGCCGCAGTGCTCATGGCTGTGGCTGGAGTAGCCACAGTGCCTGGGGCAGGGGTTTGAGTAGCTGCAAGGCCTGTAGTGGGGGTTGGAGTAGCCGCAGGGCCTGTAGTGGGGGTTTGAGTAGCCACAGTGCTTGTTGTTTTGTCATCAGATCCAGAGACCTTCTCTTTCTTTTGAGGGTACTGATTAGTGTTGACCACGGCTCGATAGGCATGGGCCAGTCCCCAGCATGTTGCAATGATTTGTGTCTCTCTGGAGCTACCAGGGTGACAACATACTTCTTCCAAATACTTTACTAATTCTTCAGGATTCTGCACTTGTTCAGGGGTGAAGTTCCAAAACACTGGAGGTCCCCACTGCCCTAGGTACTTGCGCATACGATCCCACACACCCTGCCACTCATAACTATCCAGCCTTGGGGTAGATCTCTGGATGGTATTTTTAAACTGCTTACTGACCTTTATCAAAATGGAAACAACATTCCCAAGAATTATCAATAGAAGTATCTTAACTGCCCAGGGGTGTTCAAGATACAGGAAAGTTGTTGTAATGAAGGAGGAAACATCATAGAAGAAAGCAGCAAAGGTGCCATTCTGTATTTCCTCCACAACAAGCCTCTCAGAGTAAGAAGTATAATTGCTAACTCTCTCTATGAGGTAGTACCCGAAGTACAGTAGTGACTTCTGTATGAAACCCAAATACCAAAGAATGCTCAAGGTCAGGGCTTTGATAAGGAGCCTCCCAAGCAAAAGATCATGAATCACTGCAGAGCATAGCACACTACACAAACTGACAGCAAGCTTTAACGCGTGCTGCAAAAAAAAAAACATGGTGCAGATCAGAAGAACTAATATCGTGACCGGCAACTGTTAACAGACTCCTTAATACACTCTGATTAATCTGTTGTTATCTCAAGTCCCTGTTCTTTCCTTTCTTCTCCTTTCATCTGATGTATTTATTATTTTGGGATTTTTAAAAATTTTAAAGGTAAATGATAAAGACTGTACAAGAACACAGAAGAACTAAAGAATATGTTTAACACAAAATATGAACTTTTTGAAGATATATTATGGACGCTATCACTAACCATTTATTTTGGTTTTCTTCTTTTCATATAACTTGCCTCCATCCCCAAAAAATCCCTTTTTGAGCCAATTCAATTAATTTTTCAGCAGGCAACAACATCAGACTTATGTGTAACATTTGGCTGGGAACAGGAGGCATGGAGCATAACTCTGACTTTCTAGCTTCATTACGAATTTCCCAAGAATTCCACCTTGAGGTGTTATTTACTTGAAAAGCACTAGGACTGCATAGAAAATGATACCTTTTAATACATGCATGTTAGATTTCACATCAGACACCATGCAGGGCATCAGAAAATATGAATCAAAGCCTGTGCACTCAGACTGAAAAGACTTTGAATTTCTCAGTGGGAATCCTACATACATTATTTCACAAACCTCTGACGCTTACAGTTCCTTTATTTGTAGCCACAGGTCTGTTAGTAGCAGTACAGTATTGTGATATTTGCTACACGAGGTCATTTTTTCCATGACAGGAGTACATATTTTCTAACCCCAAAGCAACGTTGTTCTCTCCAGCCTTGTCTCTAGGTTTAGCAAATGACTGTATTTCATTCAGAATATTCCTCTTTTCAAGATTATGTTTTTTGGACAATATTTGGTTTTGTTTTGTTCAGGCACTGGACTGAAACAGTGTACAAGACAACAGTGGTCCAACTACAAGGGCATTTATACTTATAAACCCCTGGAAGCTTCCCCTATCACCAGACACCATTGAAATAAATACAAGCCATTTCCTAAAGGTATCCTTAATACAGAGTAAAACCTGACAGTAGGTACAAAGGGAAAACTGAGAAATGTACTTTTCCAGAGAATATAATAGCAGACGGAACCTGAATAGTGACCTCACTAAACTTTAGAAGTCATGAAAAAGTAATCTCTGAACATAAAGTAAAATTGAACTCTTCACAAAGAAGGCAAATAGAAGGGGATGTAATATGACCAAATGGCAAATCAGGAGGGAAAGCAGATCAATGAATCTCATCTACTCAATAAGGTATAAAGAAAGGAAAGCACTTGCTGCTATTTAATGCTATAGCCAGTAAAGAACAGCAATTACAGTGGCCTGCTTCTCCCCACTCAATCACACAAATCTTACTGTAGGAAAGTCATTTATTCCCCTCGCCACCACCACTATACAGTCCATGTGGAAAAAAAAAAGGCTTACCATTTTCAATTGAAATTGTAAAACAAAACACATAATAGAATTTAACCAACTGAACAAAACAATCACTCTTACTCTAAGAACAAAATGAAACATTAGATTTCCAGACACAAAAGTTCACAGATGCTTGTAGAATAGCAATTCATCAGTAACTTTATTTAGAGGTGATATGTTCTCTGTATATAGTAAAGTATAGTATAGTATAGTTTTTCATGCAAGGACTGCTCACATGTATGACATTGATTGCAGCTTTTCTGTGCAAGCCTAGCTGTGTATGACAGGTGCCTAGCTGGGAAACCAGGTGAGAAACCCACAAGTCTCTCACAGGATGTAGCACCTTCCAGTGCTGGAAGGTTTCTGAGGATTACCCTAGTTCTGCCTCTGGCTCTTTGACAGATTTGGCTTACTGGATGGCTCTGATCTCAACACTTGGCTGGTAATGTCAGAGAAGGAACTCAAAGTTTTCATGTGCCATTCCATCTCCATCATTTCTCTGTCCTAACACTCTTCTAATTCTCACCTTCTTTGCTTGCAGACTCAGTCATGTTATCCCATAGGGTCAGCTGTCCATGCCTTACTTGCTGGGTCTGACAGAGGAATGACTCCAATGAATGATTAGGTCTTGAGGGGCCTTCAGAAATGTCTGGAAGCTGCATCACTTGTGCTTGTAGTCTGTGTGTGGGACTGACTAAAGCAATTGCTTAGTGCTGACAAAAGCAATTCAGCATGGGTGTGTTTCTGGGGTAATGTCTTCTAAGAAGAATCTTGGACCATCTTCAAATATAGCTCCAATAATGGCATGACATGTGAAAGTCCAGAAGTTCAAGAGCTGAGAACTGCTTCTGGTAAGGTGGATAAGGGTTCCCCAAAGCCTTTTGCAGCACACTGCAAGCTGCAGCACATTTCACAGGATCAATGGAAGGCACTGCTATTCAGCCAGTACTGTAGGTCCCAAAACAATTCAGTTGGGAAAGTTTCCAGGAAATGCAAAGAGAAAAAACACTGTCTTTCTAATAACAAACAAATCACTTGTATTTAATGCATCTCAATCGTAACAAAATATACACTGAAACAGTCTGAAGGCTGCAGCAAGTAAGAGGTGTCAGGGACCAGCAGCCTCAGCTGCTTTGCAGGGGAAGGGTGATAAAGCCAAGGGTGGCAGTGTACTCGCTGAATGGGTGCAGTCGCACAGTGCCCAAACAAGAAGAGCCAAACAGATCCAGAGACAGTCACTAGGAGGTCCAGAGCCAGGCATGAATGCAGCTCGTGGCTGAAGCAGGGATGCCCCGCAGGGCCGCTCCCTCTCACCCAGTCCTGGGTCCCATGGCTACACCACCTCAGACCTGGCCTCCGCCACAAGCAGCCAGGCTCCTGGGGGCAAAAGAGTTGGTGCCATCAGGGCCCTGACAGCAGGAAACACAGAGACGCTCCAAAAGCAGATCCTACCCTAAAAGCATGAAGAAACAGCACCAGAAAAGAAACAAGAGAAGAAGAACCCAGGGTCCCCTGTGGCAGCACAAAAGGGCTGATCGAATCTCGTTTGACTGTAGCCTTGCTTATTTGTAATGAATTTGTAAAGGGTCAGTTTAGTCTGTTCAGTAGCTTTTGAAAATAAAGTCACACATTAGGTGACTGGCAGTGCAGTGTGTCACCCTCTGCACTTTGTAGTGTCATGGTGAGCCAGACCTGCTGTGGAGCCTTGCTGTGGGGACCCCCTGCCCTCTGCCTTCAGAGCAAGCTGAGGAGTGGACAAACAGCTTTCCCTCAGCCGCCTGCCACAGGGGAGGGCAGCAGCCCTCAGTGGTTTTTCAAGGCTGGGAAGAGAGGAGTTTCTCAAGAATGGCTGAGCCTTCAGGACTCTTATTTATTCACTTCCTGAGAAGGAGTAAATCTGTCCTAACAGCAGTGGATGGATCTGTTGAGCAGCCCAAGGCTGTGGACTTCTGAGCATTGTGAGGGAGACTTAGGTGACAGTTTTGCCTCTAATTTACCATCCATGACTTTAGTATGACTGGTATTTTAGGGTTTCAGGACCATGGCTTTTTGAAGTAAGAAAAGCAAAACTGTATTTCTTTTTCTATGACACTTGATGATGTATGTGTCCCTGCTTCAAGAAAGAGCACTAGCTCAAAGTTTTACCTTCTTCCTGACATGCAGACCCATGGGTTCTCCTTCTCAGGATCTGAATAAATAAGAGCCCTGGAGCTCAGACTCTCTCCCAGGCCTGCAGACTTGTCCTGTCTTTCTGTCCCTCTCGTTGCAAATCATATCTCATCTCTGGTAAATTAGGACTGCAGACCTCTTCTGTGGCCCCAATACTGTCTCAGTTATTGATCACACACTAAACATCTGATGATTCCTTTTCAATAAAGAAATGTTTCACTATCCATTTTGTTACTTTAGAAAGCCATTCTTACCCAGAGATTTGCACTGAGCTCTGGTCTTTTTTTGGCCATTCTGACTGAAGCACAGTACACGGCTAAAAATGTGCATGATTTGTTTACATTTCCATTATACATCTCTTTTTGGAGGGGCCGGGGGGAGAGGACTATAAATTAACTTTAGAACTTGTTCCCACATGGGCAGACAGGATTTTCAACCAAAAGACAATTTAATTTTTTTTTAACTTTTTTTAAATACATTGATTTGTAATTGCTTCAGTAGAACAGTAAGGTTGTATCCTACATTGCCCCTTGGAATTACAGACCTGAACTTCGGTAAGGATGGTGAGACAGTAAATTCGTCACTCTTGAAGGTACAGACTTCACGTTGGAAAGGATGCAACTTCAGAATGAAAAATCAAGAAGCCAGAATGCAAGCACCTAGATAGGCACCATAATGTATATGTAATTTGGTACTGAAATTTCAGAAGACTGGAGAGATGAAGACAAATGAGATGAAGACAAACATAGATGTATCAATGGTTCAAAGAACAGAAAGGAAGAACTTATACGGCAGAAAGTTTGCTGGAGGGTCCTGGTGGAGTTATGTTCTTCTGGAGTAGCCAGGAGACTGGAAGAAGACACCTGTATAACAGTCAGAATTCTGCTCCTCTAAAATTTGTATTTAGAGGCTAAACCTTTTGAAGACAAGATTAGCTCTTTATTATTGATCTCCAGTTAATGGCCTTGAGGTGTACCACCACCTATATAAAATAACAACCTGTTTGTTATACTAAGTAGCAGTGAAGTATTAGGCTTTTAATTCCAGAGGATTTTGGTATATGTACTCTGAGCTAGTTAATTAGAACAGGATATGAACTGTTGATAATACTTCACTTTTTGTTCACTTTTTATCTAATCAAGGCTAAAATGTTTAAAGCTTGGCATTCATCACTATAGAATCAGAGTATTTCACAGTATTAATGGATTTTCCTTGAGATATGCACAGGAGAAAAATAATAATCTGAACACTGAATACAGGAGGAAATAAAAAAAAACAGATCAGCAGCTGGTTTCTTTTCAAGTCCACACTGGCCAAATCCATGCAACCTGCTTTGCACAATTCCGTTGCAATAAATCAGTTAACCGTGTTACAAAAATCAATCAGAAACTAAATTTCACTAGTACTACTACTGAGTGAAGAATATGCACAATCAAACCAGCAGTCCATTATAACACCAGGTCCTCTGAGTTGCCAGATATATTCTGGAGTGAGCTGAATGTTGTCAAGTACACCCAGACATTTAAAAAAAAAGAACCAAACAACCCAGCAAACTCTAAAGCAATATTGAAAAACAGTAATAACAGAGCCCTCTGTTTAGCCACTGTACTCTCTCGTAAAATACGCTGGTTAACTTTAGTACCAGCATTTCAGAAAACACTGAATTGCACTTATGGCAATTTCAAATAATCTGAGAGAAAGCATAATGTCTTAGATTATTTTTCAGTCCAGTTTTAACAGTTTGAAAAAGAATGCAAGATTACTTTAAATTTGAAGATGGCAAGTGACTGAAGGTATTGTGCAATGCATGTCTCTGCCACCCTCATTGCTCAATGCAAGTAGCTGGAGAGAGAATAGAAATAACACCAGGTAGTTTGTTTGCTTCTTTTCACATGAAAGTACTCATTTAATGATGAAAAATCTGTTCATGCATTCATACAAACAATATCTGTATATACAGTTCTTGATGGCTAGCTATGTTCCCTCAGATTACTTAATTTTAACAGTTTATTGCTCCTTATGGTTCTGGTTTTGTTTCCATTTTGAACATGAAAATCAATGTAGCATACAACCAAATAGACTGCCCCATGAAAATATTTCTAAAAAATACTATTCATACTACAAATATTTAATGAAAGATTCAGAGAGACTTTTTTATAGCCACCAAACTGAAAATTAATTCACAATGTTTAGTGCACTCTTAGTTTTATATCCTCATCCATTATTTTATTCTTGTTATGCTAGGTAGTGACTTTTTATGATTATGCCACTCAGAGAACATAAATTTTCATTTATAATTGCAGAGGTGCATCAGAACAGCATGGTTTAGAATTTCAATTATTGTTGACATGACCTTCTGGAAGGAGAATTGTATTCTTGTATTTTGATCAACAAGAGTGATAATATCACACAAAAATAAACATATTCTTGACAGTTCTCGTTCTTTTTATCTATAGAGAACTAAATTATGACTTGGATTTCATAAACAAGTACAGCTCATGTGGGTAGCCCTGTAACATTTTGACAATAGTGTTCTGACTGGGCCTTTCATGTTTGTGGAAAAGTAGAACAGAATCAGAGTGAATATATTCTTATCAATATGATCACATTTCCTGAAGTGAATACCTTGCCAGTCATACAATAGCCTCCATTTATTTCTTTTGGTTTTTTCACTTCTTTGGGAGTAATCCCCAAACTATGACTGCTTTTATGAGTTTACAAACAATTGTGCATCAATAGTCTAAATTTTTCAAGTGAATGTTCATAATGAATCACAAAAAAAACCCACGTAGTAAGTGCTTCTTTACTAGAAGGCGCTGAAAAACACAGAAATACAAGACTAGTTATATACAAGTCAGGAGATATTAACTGACAAAGAGCAGTAGAAAAGAAGAATCAGGACAAAGATTCACCCGTCCCAACGTCCTGTCTGCAGCAGTGGTTAAGAATGGGTACACAGGGAAAAGCACAAGAACAGCTTGTGCAATTCAGAACAAAGAGACTTCTTTGACCCTATTATTGACACTTTTTTTATCCCTCATTTCTGGAGTTAGAGCAAGTTCCTCTCTTAATTTAGAGAGAAAACATGATGAGATGTAAGATACATTTATAAAATAACAAGGTTTATAAACTTATAAAAATTATAAGGTTTATACAGTTTTATATAATAAATTACCTAGCCCTACTTATGTAGGTTTTTTCAACATCTACAGCTCAATATTTTGATTTTAAATATCCAATAACTAGTCAGAGTTACTGAAATCTCAGAAACAATACCATGGTAGTGTGGACACAGTCACATTGATTTTATACATGTGCATTTTCCACTGTCTGTTTTCCAAGAATGCCACAATTTTCCCAACTTATCTTCTTCCAAACTGTATTTAACTAAAAAATTTGCATAAAGGATTTGTTGACTATATTAATAAAATTATTGTTTAAAGTGTTAAGTTGTTGTTTAAAGTGTTAAGCATTGTTGCCTTCTTTCATTTTTTTGAAACAAACTTTGCTAAATGCCATCATTATGTGATTGCCACTTACTTATTTACACAGAAACCTACAGAACATTGAAACTGGGCTGCATTTTCCTAGATACTTGCAAAGTTAATTTTTTTTTTTTTTGCTATTAGTCTTGGTTTCAGCTGGGATAGAGTTAATTTTCTTCCTAGTAGCTGACATAGTGCTGTGTTTTGGATTTAGTAGAAGAATGTTGATAACACACTGCTGTTTTAGTTGTTGCTAAGTACTGCTTATGCTAGTCAATTATGTGTTCACAGTTCATAGTAGTACATGCCTATGTGATCTAAGCATTTTGTTTTGTTGCCTATCTTTTCTCACTAAATAAGAGCACGCTAAAAAAGGCTAAGACTGAAAAATCTTTGGAGGGAGTTTAACAGTTCTCATCAGCATGTGGAGCTCATTTCAAGGTTGGGACTAATGCTTTGGAAACGGTGCTGGAAAAATGGGGTTTTGAGGTGCTGGTAAAAACTGAGAGAAACAACTTGTTTCAGGCAAGCTAAAATAATATGGGTTTAATTTTATGGCAAATTGGAGGGGAGTTTTAAATTACTCCTTAAAAAAAAGCAAGCCAAACTTACAGCACTAAAACCAAATCTTGCCAGAAATATTTTAAAGTCAATGAATTTTTAAAATATCTTTGCCTTTTTTCAGACAAAGGAATCAACTACAAATGTATCTGAACCTTTACTTACTTTATTCATCCCTAAACTTTTCAGGGAATTTATTTTTGTTGAAAGAAATAACATGACTGTAACTGAAATCAAGAAGAAACAGTCTGAAAGAAAAATGGAAGTTAAATTAAAATGATTATGATTATCACGTACCTTCACAGCATATATAATGAATGTGCATCATGTTATGCGATTGAATTATGAGCAGTACATATGAATTAGATGCATATATACATATACAGTATGAACTATATATAGCTTATGTGCACATATGTGCATATACAACAATATAAAAGAAGTTTCATGTAATTTCTAGCTAAGAATTAGCCACGCGCATTGTATTCCTGTTTATAATACATCTATTACACCAGTTTGTCATGGTCAGCTATGATTTGCCTCAAAGGTGAAAGGAAATGGCTTTTGAATTTATGCATTCTTGCCACAAAAATGCCAAATGCCAATAGCCGCCTTGTCAAAAGTTGCTTAGTTTGCTGCAGAAATAACAATTCCATTTCAGAGCTACTTGAAAACCACTCTCTCAGGGCCTGCCATTTCATCCCCACAGCAACAGGAAGGCAGGGAGTAGATGGGAGGACTGGCAAGCGCAGACAGTGTATTCATCACTGCCCTTTCCTTGTTTCAGCCACTTCCACCACAGCAGGAGCAAGTGGGCTTTGTAGATTGCTTACTGTGTAAAAAAGCACTGGCCTTAATTATGAAAGTTTTCGTTGGTTTAACTTAGCAGTTTTCAATATCCTCAGTGGAGGACAGAGTCCTCAACTTGTTTTCCAGCCAAATTTCTTGCATAACTTTTTCTAAAAAATGTCAGATATTAAGAGGCTTTTTTAAAAAAATTGAACAGCCAGAGACTGGATGACTTTGGTAATAAGAATACAGCCTGGGGAAGGTACATAAATCTGTAGCTTTGCTGCGCATAAAATTGCTTTGGTAGCTCTGCATCTGGAAAGACAGGAGGTTTGATCAGTGTGGTTTGAAGGAGTGCCATCAGCTAAATAAGATATTCCCGTACCTTAATTGCCAGGCCATGCTGCCTTTCTCCAAGCAATCTTATTGTGAACTTTTAAAACATATATAAAAGCAGTGGTGAGCTTGCAAGTAAGACATTCAATAGAATGAAGTTTCCTTTCACCCTCAAGAAAACATAGGGGTGACTATCTGTGAATCATCCCTGTAGGCCTACACAGGCCACCTTCTGCTTCAGTAAGAATCTTAATGCCATAAATGTTTAATCCATATGTTTCCTTCATGATTCATCCTGGAGCAGCTCCATATGTCAGCACTGGTCAGACAAGGCTTTTGAAATGCACGAGCAGAGTGGTGACTAGCAGACAAATGTGCGTCAGCCCCACAAATTGTTATTTTCTGTTTATAAGCCCATTCAGTTGGACTACAGAATAACTGGGGAGAGGACTGCTGAAGATATAATCGGTGACATTAAACTGGATAAAGTTTATCTGGAACTATAATAAGCATGCCTTTCCTGTCCCTGTGCTTCTGTTACAGGGCTAGTTATGGTCTAGTCCTCTTCTTTCTAGGACTCTTGGCTATGCTCAGCCTGCAAGAATTTGGCTTGGGTGCTGAATCTAGCCAAGCTTGCCCACCCCAATATCTCACTGAGAATAAATCAGGCTGAGAGGGATCGTGAGCATGCGTCCCTCGCATGGGAGGTTAACGGGCTGGGATTTTAAGGCTTACAGCAGCATGTACCTCCATGAAAAGTAAACATTGCTATGATTCTGGTACTGGTATTCTTGAGTTGAGAGAAAGGTCCAGTACATGGATCTCATCACCACAGCGTCTGGTATGGTACAGTATTACAAACATTCAGTTCTGTGAAACTCTTATGAAAAGCAAGATGGGAAATCATTATTTTCACTTTATAAGAAAAGCAATGAAGCATGCAGAGAGAGGATGAAGCAGTTCACAGTTCCTTCTGGCCTTATTAGTCAGAAACATCTATTTTCATAGAAACATGAATAATTTCTATCCTTCATTCTCTACAAAAAAAACAGGTTTTAAGGCTGCCTTCTGCACAAGTGAAACAAAATATTTCTTGAACTCAGGAAAAGTAGTATATATATCTACATTACTTCCCAAAGGAAACTGAGGCTTGATGTTATGATCGAATCAAGTGCCCTTGTCTTTATATATAGGTATGCAGGCACAGGCATTGGGCTCACAAAAATATGCACTAATTTAAGAGATGCACAGGAACCTGTTACTGGAATGTGGGATGATTAGCTAAGTCTGAATCAAGTACCAACTACAGAAAACTGACTAAAGAAAACTTAGGTCTTGATGCAGGTATTGCTGTAGCAATGGCAAGATTTTTTTTTACCTAATGTATAAGCACATAGGGCATGAAGATTCCGCTGTCTCTCATGAATATCCATTGAAATTCAAATATAAAAGAAATCTGACCCAAAATATACAGGACTTTTCACACTTGTGCCAAAATTGCCTGAACAGAAATCTCAAAACTATGTCCATGGGTGAGGAAAAAAAACCCAAAACTTCTTTTATTGTTATCTATAAAGCCATCATACAATTTCTATTTTTTACAACAGGTATTTTTCAGTCCTTATCCCAAACCATATTTAAAATAGTTTTCAACTTACAATGAACTCTAATGAACTACTGCTCAAAAATTTGGATGAAGGTTTACAGCATAGTTTGTACCAACCAAATATATTTCTTCAGGTTAGCATGTTTTACTTAGAGTTCTACTTTAATAAAAATATAAAATAAATTATTTTCATTCAAATTGATTACATTTGAATAGAGAAATATTAGTACCCTGAGTGATTTTAAGGTTAAAAGGAACTGTTCAATTGTCAAGCACATATGTTCTTTTCTGAAAAATTTTATATTGAAGGCTCCATTCATCTGCATACCAATAAGTTCAAAACAGCAGAAAAATTCTTGCATACTGCTTAAGATTAGAATAAAAATACTTTATGGCTGAATAGATTGACAAATATTTTGCTGATTGACTAATTTTACAGCTGGTTGAATACTATTGATTGAATTATTCAAGAGATAACAGTAACTTTTGTTCAATGATTTGATAATTCACTTTAAGCCAGTGTTCAATCAAGTCTTAAAAATAAGCAAGGAAGAAGAGAGGCATGTTATAAATAAGGTCTTGCCTGTTACAAAGTTATGTTTTCATTCTTCTACTACAAAAGTCTTGGAAACCTTCCTTTCATGGCTTGAAGCATGGATCATCTTTTACAAGCAACTAGACAAAAAATAAACACAAGTAACTGCAACACAGTTTTTTAGGCAAACTTATGAATGTTGATGAACAAATATTGAATATTATTTTTTAAAAATCATCTTACATTTCCTTTTTTTTCTCTTTAATGAAAAACATCAATTATAATTTACAATGAGTAAGGAAAAGAGTACTTCTGGGACTTGGCCACCTTAGATGTTATAGCTTCCAGCACAGCCTGAAAGCAAAAGCAAACAAAGATCATCAAATGGGACATCCCAATTCAGTTGCATATTTTGGCTTCTAAATGAAGTATAGTATCACCTGTTGTGGAAAAGTACTGGTTTTATAATAATGAATAGCCTCAATAAATATTCATCCTATGGTCTGTTCTTTTTATAGAATGTGATATCTTCAAAATCCAGCTTCCAAGTGTGTAGAGGGAGAAAAAGGAAAGATAAAATAAAATTGTAGTAACCACAGGCAGAAACACAGACACTAATTTAACTGAGACTCTAAGTAAGCATCTCTATATATGCTCATCTTCACATGACCTGTCTAATTCCTTTAATTTCACTATTACTCATTAAATTCTATGCGGAAAAAAATTGCATACAGCTGGGATACATAAGGACAGAATGTCCTAAAGTAAAATAAACTTACCTTCTTATTATCTTCAAAGGACAGCTCAGGATGAAGCTGTGTTCTAGGGTAGGTTAGTTATTTATTCATATATACACACACACACACACACACACACACATATATAAAATTCTAGTTAAGACATGTTGGCTTCAGTAAACATCTCACAGAAGGCGGCAAAAGGTCAAAGCACATAACTGAAATTTTGGCACAAAGAAGGGTCATATCAAACATTTATTCATAAACTGTGTTTTATTTCTAAGTGTTCTGCTGCAAAAAAATCTATGCCAGCCCAATTCTAACTTTGAAATAATGACTATTTTAATTTGAGAAACACTGTGTGTTTTAAGAATTGACTAGTAATGCCTACCAAATGTACCTAAAGTTCTTTCTTGGTGTGTTCTTAAGTTCTTTTTTGACATTTTATTCCAAGAGAGATTTGTCCCCTAAATTACATTAGATTGTCACGCCACAGGAAATATTACCCAACACCTGGTTTTATAGAAGGCAATAGAGTTGTTTTATGCTTAGGTCTAATGTAATTTGTGCATACTTTGCATTTTATCATTGTGACAAGGTAGACATGTGGGATTCTATATTTGAAGATGAACCTAGAAGAGAACAGATTGCTGTTTAAAGGCAAAGGAATCACCATGGACTTGCATTAAATGCTTGAAGAAACCCTTTCAATGTCATTAAAACACACAGCAGAAGGATAAACCTGATGTTCTAAAGGAAATTTTAAAATGTCTGCTTTTTATTTGGCAAGTTTTGACTTATCGACTGCTGTCATTGTCAACTGAGGTCTTCATCTTTTCAAGGCAATAAAAATAGTTATAACAAATACAGTGTTATATAATGTGCATGGGTGAAAAATTAGAAAACAAAACTGTTTGTCCATTCTGATTAATGACATGTAGCTAGTTTTTTTTTAAGTAGAATATTAGTCACCAGTTCCATTTCAGTGGAATTTCAATGCTTTCCTCGTTTAGGCAGGCTTTTGACTATTCCAGCATGAAGTTGGCTAAGACCCATCAAAAAAGCAACCACCCAGAAGTCCCCCATGAAACCTCAACTTAACATTTCCAAAAATTTATTTAGGATTTTAAATAAATTATTTTGAAATTTCAAAAAATCCAAAGTAAAAAAAACCCAATAAAAACCCCCACTAATGTTACTGTGTGAAGACTTTACATAAAAGAAAACATCTGCTTAAGGACAACTCAGAAAGGTGACTTGGTAGTTGCCTGCCTGTAAAACGCTTTTGTCAGGTTGTCGTGGTTTAGCCCCAGGCAGCAACTAAGCACCATGCAGCTGCTTGCTCACTCCCCCTACCCCGATGGGATGGGGGAGAGAATCAGAAGAGTAAGAGTGAGAAACACTCCTGGGTTGAGATAAGAACAGTTTAATAACTGAAAGAAAGTAAAATAGTAATGATAATAGTAACAGTATAATAATGATAATAATAATAATATACAAAGCAAGTGATGCACAATGCAATTGCTCACCACCCGCCGACCGATACCCAGACAGTTCCCGAGCAGCGATCGCTGCTCCCCGGCCAACCCCCCCTCCCAGTTTCTATACTGAGCATGATGTCATATGGTATGGAATAGCCCTTTGGTCAGTTTGGATCAACTCTTCTGGCTGTGCCCCCTCCCAGTTTCTTGAGCACCTGGCAGAGCATGGGAAGCTGCAAAGTCCTTGACTAGCATAAGCAGTACTCAGCAACAACTAAAAACATCAGCGTGTTATCAGCATTCTTCTCCTACTAAATCCAAAACACAACACTATGCCTGCTACTAGGAAGAAAATTAACTCTATGCCAGCTGAAACCAGGACACAGGTTCATCACCAAGAATGCAGCATGGGAACTGCAGCCACTCTACAAGGCAGGAGAAGCTAAGGAAATAGCTAGAAATAGCTTAGTTTGATCATTAAAAGACTACAATCATATATGCTTGTCAATGTATTTTGTTACATATATGGTGTCAACAATTCAACTAATACAAAGAAAAAGAAATTCAGATTTCAAACAGTAAATGAGATGATCCTCTTTCAGTTAAGACACAGAAATACAAAGCCTGGGTTCTGCTGTCAGTTAGTGTGGCAGAGCCTGATAACACTTTGATGAGACACTGAGACTCCTGCCAGTAGGTCCTCTACTCGGATTCATCTCAGACAACAGAGTCTGAGTAGAGTGCAGGCACTATCTCTTACTGCACAGGCTATTTGTATAATCTCCTGCTCCAGTGAGCTGAAATCTTATAATTGCTCAGCTAAAGCTGAACATATTATATAATATGCATGAGCACAATATTGCTCATGCTGGTCCCTGGCACCTCCAAAGACCACAGGCTTTCAGTTGTCCACTCCATCTCTTTGCAAGGAAGAAAAAAATCTGGATGCATATAGACTCTGCACAATATTTTTTAATACAGCATTACTCTTTACTTGTAAGATAAAAACTGAGCAAATGGATCATTAGGGAAACAAACTTTCTTCCTTAGCTCATGTTTAGGGTTTGGCTCCATCCATTTTGGGAGGCAAACTTTCTCTAAGCTTGTGAAGTATCCTTCTTTATCATGAACAAAGAGAAGCTCTGCTCAATAATTATAATAAAACCCTTCCGTATTGTAATATGATTTGTAAAGTCAGGCCCAGATCAGTTTGCTCAGGTACTCAGAGACTCCTGTATATAATTTAATTGCTAAGAACTTCTCTCCTGATAAGCTACCTTTTGTCCTGCATGCTTGCATGTGAGTAAAAACCCATCTTCATTTAATGACACACCAAGACACCTCCTGAGATAACTCTCACTCTGAGAAAAAGTGTAACCAACTGGATTAAGGAGGGCATATTTTGAAGGGAGATGAAAGTTGAAACAGATAGATAGGGCATCCACAGTACTTCATTGAGAATTCAAAAACTGTACAGAGAAAATCACTACAGTTCACAACAGATGCAGTGATTTAGGAAACGTCTCTCACTGCTTATGGTTATTTATTGTGAAAAACGACTGGATCTGAGGCTAAGTAAAAACATTTTGTAAAGTGCATGGAGACATTTTGATAAAAGTGGTGGCAAAATAGAGGATACAGAGACAAGTGAATGAGTAGTAAAATAAAGCAGGTCTTTGAACCAATATATTATACAGAAAAAAGGTTTGTCAAGGGTAAGGGGTCCAAAGCTACTACCTTCAAATTTATCTAATGCTCACCATTACTTCAGACATGATATCTGATCAAATTGGCTGAAGTTAGACATTGTTTGGGCAGTCTATCTTTCATTTTTCCAACAAAATTAGAAACTTAAAATATTACACAAGATTTAAAGCTTGAAATAAACATTGCAAGCATAGTGGTTATAATAAATGATCATTTCTTCACACGTGCAAGAAAACTGCTTCACTTATGCACTATTTTTTTTTCCTTTGCTACTCTTGCTTATTAAAGGAATGATTAGCAAAACAGAAGCAAAATTAGGAAAAAAGGGACATTTCTCATTTTATTGTTATGTTTACCAAAGGCTAGTGAAAAAATACAAGCAACACATAAAATAGTTTAAAGCCATGGTCTTCATTGCACTTCATTGCAAAAGCAAGTTTGAAATTAAATTAATTTTCACATTTACCCACTGCATTTCCGCCCCCCCCCCCCCCCCCCCCCCCCAGTATGCCTCAGTGTGGCTGTGCTGCTATGTTCTCTGGGAACTTGAAGATTCATGTGGGAGCCAGAAGGTTCGTGTTGAAACCTAGAGATTTCCATAACTTTGTGATTCAAAGCTATGGGAATGTACTTTTTGAACCTTAGAATAACAGAATAGGATTTGCAAAAGTACTTGATTTAGTTTTTATTTTCTGAAAAAGCTAATCTTTAAAATATACAGTTTTCTGTACCAGAGTCTTATTTATCATTTTGATCGCACGAATCTAAACAAGCATCAAACAAACAAACACACCATAAAACTGACCAAAGACAAACCAATGGGAATACCAGAAAATAGTGACCTGGTTCAAACTGATGCAAACAAAATGAATTTAGCTTTGCAAAATGAAAATTTGTATACTGAGGAACAGAGTTCATAATTGGCAGAATCAAGACTGTACCCTAAAAAGAGTACATGTGCAGCATATAGGTAGTTTAACACAAACTGTCAATGTGATTCTGCTGCAAAAAGTGATAATGTGATCTGCAGGTGTATAAAGAAGGGGGTAGTGGTTAGATGTATATGATATTAGTGAGACATATCAGAATAATATATGAAGTTCTGTAGTCCAAATTTTAAAAAAAGAGATGGAAAAAACAGAGAGAAGACAGAAGAGAGTCAGAAATATTACTTGAAAGGTAGAGAAATGCATTTCTGCAGAAGACATCTACAGCTCAATCCACTTAGCTTATTCAGAAAGGATATTAAGAGGTGCTGAGACTGCAATGTATAAATATTTCAGACATCAGGTACTAAAAATATATAATAAATACTAAAAGGCTGTTCAGTCTAGTAGAAAAAAGCATGACAAGAATGAGTGTTTAGAAGCTGATGGCCAATTAATGGCAAATGACACACAAATTTCTAAAAGGAAATATGGCCATCTATCAAAACAAATTGCCAGTGATAGCAGAATTCAGAATTTTTCTAATATTTATGACTTCAAGCCAATACAGGATGCCTTCATGGAATAAATGTCTCACGGAAGCAGATGTTTTTTGGCTTGGTACAGTGAAAACAGCAGATACAGAGGAAACCCTTTGGTTTTAAACTCTAAAAATCTTTGGGACCCACTGAAAGTCCTGGCGACTTCATTCTCTGAGTTTCTCTGTAACAGGTAGCAATTTTAGAGTGTTATTGTGATCTGGGACCATAAGTCATCTTCTGCAAATTCTACTAATTTTAAGTATATTATGAATTTTATAGGAGTTTAGAAAATATTTTCAATATTCAATTTTGTCCACATAGAACTAAGCAGAAAAGAGTTTGTGTTCCATGAAGCACATGGAACATACTCCAACAGCTTAAACCCTGCCTGTCCTGGTTTCGGCTGGGATAGAGTTAATTTTCTTCCTAGTAGCAGGCACAGTGCTGTGTTTTGGATTTAGTAGGAGAAGAATGCTGATAACATGCTGATGTTTTAGTTGTTGCTGAGTACTGCTTATGCTAGTCAAGGACTTTTCAGCTTCCCGTGCTCTGCCAGGTGCACAAGAAACTGGGAGGGGGCACAGCCAGGTCAGTTGATCCAAACTGACCAAAGGACTATTCCATACCATATGACATCATGCTCAGTATAGAAACTGGGAGGAGTTGTATGTGGGGCCGCAATCACTGCTCGGGGACTAGCTGGGCATCAGTCAGTGGGTAGTGAGTGGTTCCAACATTAATGATTCCTAGTTTTTACTTTCATTAAAAAATAATCCAACCACCAAGCCAGGAAACATGAAGTTATTACTCTACCCTTAATAGGTTTAGTGGTGGACTTGGTAGTGTTAGGCTAATGGTGGGACTGGATGATCTTAAAGGTCTTTTCCAACCTAAATGACTCTATGCTTCTATGATCACTTGTTGGTTTTTTTCCCCATGGGATTTGTATCTCTCTCTTGTTGTTCTCCTTTTCATTACAATTTTTATTTTATTATTATTATAATTTTTATCATTATTATTTAATTTCAATTATTAAACTATTCTTATCTCAACCCACGAATTTTCTTACTTTTGCCCTTCCGATTCTCTCCCCCATCCCACCGGTGGGGGGGAGGGTGAGCGAGCTGCTGCGTGGTGCTTGGTTGCCAATAGGGGCTAAACCACAACACTGCCCCAAACCTAAAAAACTAAACACTGTGTAAAAACCACTGCAAATCAGATGTATGTCAGCTCAGTGATTTTGAAATAGTCGTTGCATAATGATTATTCCAATACAGTTCTATTTTGAAGCAACAGACTATTTCATTTTGATAATGAAAAACTACTTTGTTTTGATAGCACAAAAATAAAGCAAGGGCAAGATGCAACATACATCAGCACCAGAAATATGCATGCAGTTTTAAATCTAATCTTTTAATGTCATAGAGAAACAAAAAAAGATAGTGACCTTTTCACTCTGAAATTTTCATGAGTTCAGCATGTTCCTGTAGAATGTTTCAATCTTAATGAAAGTATTATCGTTGACATAAAATTTTTCTGTATGTCTGTTTTGTTTTCATTGCAAGAATGTTAGCAACAGCCATCAATGTCCTTGATTGATTTTTAAGATAACTGTTTGGGCAAACTCCAGTGACCCTAAAATGAATTTTGCTCAAGTACAATAAAACCAAAGAAGACTTGAATCTTCAGATTCCCATCCATCCATGTCCCCCCCACCCGAAAGGCACTCCCACCTTCCCCTGGTGTGAAAACACATTTCAAAAAAGTATTAAAAGTGATTGAAACTATAAACCTTAGAGCATTCACCTGATGTGATTATTTCTGTTGTTCAAATAAGATTATGACCACCTTAAATCTTCATTTCTGGATATTATCTGATATGTTCTACTTCCAAACAGAAAAGCCTTAGAAGAGAGAGCTACTGTAAATACTTGGGAACATGCCAAATTACACAAATTTAATATATATATTTTTAAAATAACATTTTGAGTCAAACTATAACAGTCTAATCTGGTGCAATCAAAAGAGCCAAATGCTGCATTGAAACCCAGATGTATAAATGCTAAAAAAATTGTAGAACATGGATCATCTGTCATCCAGACATACAGCCCCGGTGGTGAGCTGTGATCCAAACTGGCTGAAATTGTCATTATATGCCCTATTCTATACTCTTGCCTATAGGAAGAACAGCCAAACTAAGTACTTCCAAAAAAGACTTTTTAGATAATCTTTTATCACAGATCTGTTCAAGATCTACATATTTAGGCACTGGCCAGATTTCCAGAATCCCATATATTTTAACATTCCTTGCATCTCACCATCCTGCAGCACTTCCTCCCTTGGCCCCTCCGTTACATTTTATATTCACAATCCCTGACCTCTTAATGGAAATCTGTCTGCCATGCTGCTTATCCTCAATGACAGGCTAAATTTGCTTCTATCAGAATAGATGTTTGTTGTGGTTTTGGCTGGGATAGAGTTAATTTTCTTCCTAGTAGCTGGCATAGTGCTGTGTTTTGGATTTAGTAGGAGAAGAATGCTGATAACACGCTGATGTTTTTAGTTGTTGCTGAGTACTGCTTATGCTAGTCAAGGACTTTTCAGCTTCCCATGCTCTGCCAGGTGCACAAGAAACTGGGAGGGGGCACAGCCAGAATAGTTGATCCAAACTGACCAAAGGGCTATTCCATAGCATGTGACGTCATGCTCAGTATATAAACTGGGGGGGGTGGGGTGTTGGCCAGGGAGCGGCAATCACTGCTCGGGAACTGTCTGGGTATCGGTCGGCAGGTGGTGAGCAATTGTGCATCACTTGCTTTGTATATTATTACTACTATTATTATATTATTATTACTACTACTACTATTTTACTTTATTTTATTTGAATTATTGAACTGTTTTTATCTCAACCCAGGAGTTTTTCTCACTCTGACTCTTCTGATTCTCTCCCTCACCCCACTGGGGCAGGGGGCGTGAGTGAACGGCTGCTTGGTGCTTAGCTGCTGGTTGGGGTTAAACCACGACAATGTTGCAGAATTTCACAAGACCGCTCCAATGCACTTAATAGCTACTGGAGTGATGTTTGGGCCGAGTCCAGATCCTCTGGAGTGATAGAATGGCTTTTTTCTTATGCTCTCTTTGCCTGCTTTCTCAGCTACTGTGTCTTTCCAACTTAATTCTGTGACCTTGGACAGTCCTTCACTTAAGCCTTACCTTTCTACTCACCCACTATCTTTTTGCACTTCCTTCCCAAAGTTTTCAGTGACTCTTCCTGCTAAGGATCCTTCTAAGGATCCTTCCAAGTGTCCTCCATAATTTGTCTTAGCTACAAAGTTTTCAAAATTGCCTGGTGTAATATAGTAATCAACAGGTAAGTAAATTCTATTTGTATTATTATAGTTACCACATAGTACAACATTTATCAGCAAAAATGTGTACATAACTGCATCCCTTGATGTAAAAATTTTTAGAGAAACAATTTTGCAATGGAATCTAAAATTTAAATTCTGTCTCAATGGATTTCCTAAGTCCATCTCATTGATTAAGACCTCTAGATTAGGCGACATTTTCTTTTTTAAAATATCATTATGCTTCTGAAATCAAGATCATTCAAGTCTTTCTAATGGTTTCATTGAAATTTAGGATCAGCCTACCCACACAAACATTGTCCACAACGACACAATATGAAAACTGAACACATTATGAATGCCTGTACTGTTTATCTACATGTACTTCTAAATTTACATTGTTGATAACTGTTTCCCATCATATCATATCACATCATATCACATCAACGAAACCTCTGGAGAATCATGAGGCTACAACTGCCCCTGTAAAAAATACTAAGAGTTTAGCTAAGGAAAAAAAAAAAAATCTCACATGGTTCAAGGAAGTCTGTCAAATTATATCCTTGACTGATCATATCTGCTCAAGGTTCTTATAAATTTTGTATTTAAGAAATACATGACCACCTAAATAAAATTCAGCACCTGTATCATTAAAGAAGGGGAAAATTCAACAAGGAAATACATAAATAGCCTAATATAGTTTCAGTGAACTTTAAATTCATTTAGCTAATAAATAAAGTGGCATTATATGAATCTTTGCAGTTTCAGGACTGTTTAACACTTTCATAAATCATCTGGAAAAAGGGAGGAGGAAGCCATGAGGAGACAAAACTTGCTGGTGATAGTTATTTGAGGTAATAAAAACAAGGGCAACTGAACTGCAGAAGAAATAAAGTGATAATGAAATGGCAGATGAAATCAATGTAGGCAAATGCACAGTGATGCACATGAGGAAAAACAATCCTAATTTTACACACAAGGTGATGAGTTCTGAGATTACTTTTGCCACACAAGAATGAGATCTTTAGAATGGGCCTGCAATAAATAGTTCAATGAAAATGTCAGCTCAATACTCAGGAGCAGTAAAAAAGAAAATAAAAGCCTAAAAAAGGAAAAGGAAAACAATACAGCAAGTATTATGATATTGTATATTGTATAAAGCCATCCTGGGTGTTCTTTGCAGTTCCTACTACCCCCACCACCATCTCAAAAAGGAAGCAGGAAAAAATAATAATCAAAGACAGTCACAAGGGTTATTCAGCTTGGGAAAAGAAACAACTAATAAGAGCTAAAAAAACCCCTGTAAAGTCAGATGTGACACTGAGAAGACAAAAAAGGAAAGACTACTCCAATAAAGACTAGGGATGTCAAAATAATCTGGCTAAAAATGTCCCACCATACAAAATAGAAATATTTCATAGCTCATAGCTAATCTGTGGAACTCTGACAAAAGGGGATGTGAATGATAAACCTTTACAGGAGTTTAAAAAGTAGTGGGAGAAGTTTATACAACAAAAATCTATTAAGGGCTAGTAATCAAAGGCATAATCTCAACTGCAGGAAGTCCTTTAGATACCATTTGCTGTGGATTGGGAGACTAATAGAGCATTTTAATTGCTTCTGATGTCACCTGAAGTAATGACGGAGTTGAAAAACTCCAAAGAAGGGAAATAAAAAATATTTCAGACTCAAATATAGTTTTAAAGTCCTATAAGTTTTTAAGGCTATATGATTTTTCCAGCTATTTCAGCTGGTCCAATAAGACACCATTTTTTCCTGTCTGTTGTGGGTTAATCCTGGTAGGCAGCTAAGCCCCACATAGCCACTCGCTCATTCCCCCTACAGTGGCATGGGAAAAGAATAAGAAAGGCAAAAGTGAGAAAATTAAAGGTTTGAGATAAAGACAGTTTAACGTCTGAAGCAAAAGCCATGCACGCAAGGAAAGCAAAACAAGAAATTCATTCCTTACTTCCTGTTGGCAAGCAGGTGTTCAGCCATCTCGAGGAAAGCAGGGCTCCATCACACGTAATGGTTACTTGGGAAGACAAAACACCATCACTCCAAATGTCCACCTCTTCCTTCTTCTTCTCCCAGCTTTATATGCTGAGTATGATGTCATATGGCATGGAATATCCCTTTGGTCAGTTGGGGTCAGCTGTCCCAGCTGTGTCCCCTCCCAACTTCTTGTGCACCCCCAGCCTGCTCGCTGTTGGGGTGGGGTGAGAAGCAGAAAAGGCCCTGACTCAGTGTAAGCACTGCTCAGCAGTAACTAAAGCATCCCTGTGTTATCAACACTGTTTTGGTCACAAATCCAAAACATAGACCCATACAAGCTGCTATGAAGAAAATCAATTCTATGGCAGCCAAAACCAGTACACTGTCTCATTTTCATCCTTGGTACATCATGTAATTTTACCATGTGCATAAGGATTTTTGTAATAGGAATGCTTTTCTGGATGAAGGCTTGGAAGAGACTAAAATTCCTGATTCAGCTGCTACACTGTCTATCCAGCAGTCTAGCTTAAATAAGACATTCTGTAGTGCTTGATATACTTATCAGATGAATTCTTCCTCTATAAATGTGTTCATTTATTATAAGGAGTGTCTTATAAAGGGAGTTCTGAAAAATACTCATAACTGTTATATGCTGTGGCAATTAAAACAAACAAAAGTATTTCAACTTTGAAGTGGAAAAAAAAAACAAAACAGCCACATGATATATCCCCATACTAGATACTGTATCTTTTATGCAGAATTTTCTGGGGTTAGTTCTGACTTTCTTACTATGAGCCTGAAGATCATAGAAGGAAAAAAAAAAACAAGAGAGAGAGCATGAGTGCCAGTTTGGAGGAGGGTAGCTTAAATTTGAACTGTTAAAGTGGTCTGGTGAGGAGGATGCTGAATTTTAGCTAGGCATTATACTTTTAAAGGGCAACAAAGAACAACAAAGGTCTTTGTTATGGACAGTCAGAATTACAGGGCCCAAATTCTTAACAGTAGCAGATCATATGGAAAGTTTCAGAAAGGAAATAATCATAGAATCATAGAATGCTTTGGGTTGGAAGGGACCTTTAGAGATCATCTAGCCCAACCCCCCTGCAGGGAGCAGGGACAGCTTTAACCAGATCAGGTTGCTCAGAGCCCCGTCCAACCTGACTTTGAATGTTGCCAGGGATGGGGCCTCCACTACCTCTCTGGGCAACCTGTTCCAGTGCTTGACCACCCTCACTGTAAAAAATTTCTTTCTAATGTCTAGTCTAAATCTATTCTTCTTTAGTTTAAATCCATTATTCCTTGTCCTGTCACAACAGGTCTTGCTGAAAAGATTGTCCCCATCCTTCCTATAGGCCCCCTTTAAGTACTGGAAAGAGTTACCAAACCTCAGCTATTGGTAGAAAATGGAATATACAAGAATTTTCTAAGAAGGAATAAGAAAAAAAATTAGGAAGATACACCAAACCTCTGTATGTTGGACTATAACATGTATTTTCCAATATATCTGAGGAAAACTGTTCTTCTCCATTTCAAAGATGTTTCTGAGTGCAATATGGGTTGTAACAGAAATTATCCTTGGTCCTCAAAACCCTAATCATATCAGATGTTCCAGACACTGACCTTTTGTCAGTGAGTGATGACAAATGATTGGTAACCTCACAGAGGAGACCTTGCTTCAATTTTCAAAATC
Source organism: Pelecanus crispus (assembly GCF_030463565.1). Lineage (NCBI taxonomy): Eukaryota > Metazoa > Chordata > Aves > Pelecaniformes > Pelecanidae > Pelecanus > Pelecanus crispus. The sequence continues at coordinate 129,137,303 of NC_134644.1, read as the reverse complement.
ACACAGTGCCTGTACCTAGCCAGCTTGTTGGGGGTGGTACAGTGGGCCCTAGGGTCCTACTTCCTAATTTATATAAACTGCCAAAGCAGATTAGTCACATCCAAATCTTACTCAGATGTAGATTCAGGAAATATTTCTAGCTGCTGGGATTTCCCATTCTACTAATACGCATGTAGCTACTCAGTTACTTGCCTTGCAACTAATCCCCACAGGAATGAAGTTTGGAGCATCAGGTTGTGTACCTATCAAACCTACATTATGACATGGCTCTTTGATAGCCCATCCCTGTTATGAAAGTTGTTTCCTTTGTGTTCTGCTATGCATGCTTGTTTGCTCTGTTCTTTGGGATTCAGACTCATTGAGATAAGCAGTGTCTTCATACGTTTGTATTGTCCCTGAATTTGACTAAAAGCATGGTTCAATAATATAGCAAATCCAGCCTTGAGCCTTCTAGTACTAGGTCACAAACGCTGGGTTTGCATCAGTCCCCTCCTCCCAGCTGCTTCAAATATTAAAAATTATTGAAAGTTTAACTTTTTTCTGTTATGTTTGATGCTGGATTAGATATTGCCTTTGCCACTCTAACTTCATGTCAGATCAGATATCATTTGCTCTCTCATCCCTGACATTAAGTCTTCATGAACTCCATATTCAACGCTCTGGTTGATTTGACATGTTTAACTGTGGGTCCCTTTGGGAGCTCTGGTTGTGTGTGTGCACACAGATCAGCATTAATGAAGCTGTGGTGCTATGGGGGTGTGCCTGCTGCATCCCATCTTCTGAGAAGTTTAAAGAGAATTAGGTACCCAGCTCAAATTAAGTTTCAGTTGGTTTTGTTTCTTTTGCCACTGATAAAAATTATCATTATTGTTTTCTCTTCATTTAAACGTTTAAATCATCAGCACAAGTACAGAAATAATGCCTACCAATTACATACCGAATAAGTCATAAATATCCAAAGCAAAACTTCTAAATACCCCATGGGTTGCAAGTTGTCTGTGCATACAAGTGAGAAAATACTAACAAACAAAATATGTACAAGTTATAGTCATTTGCTAGCAATTTTGCTAGCAGGAACAAACATTTGCTATTTTTTAAATACATATGCCAGAGGAAAATTTGATTTTTTAATCAGACCCGTAAGTCCACAATGCACAAAATCAGAATCTTGAAGATTGCTGAAGATGACACGGTTACTTTGTTTCAGTGGTATTGCATTTAACAAGTTTCTGACAAAGCTAGTATCCTAGCCCAAAGAGTGCCTTTGCTGAACATCTATCTGTAGTGTTTGCATTGCTCAGTTTCCATGCCAGAATACAAAGATGATGTATTATGTTCAGTATCAATCAATCATATTTATTAATCTTTAGTTGTCTGATAGAAGCTTGAAGGCAGCAAGAAAATCAAAACTATCTAGGATAAGTGTAGGATTTAAAATAGTAGAGGAAGTATCAGAAGTCCATCAATATAGATGAGGGAAAAAGTGAACTCTGTGTTGATGGTAATGAAGCCCAAAGAAAGATTCATGAGTAAATAAAAGCATACGACTAGAATTTAGATTAGAGTAGATTTTAACAGTGGGAGTCAGAAAGCTTTACCTGGAGCTAATATATCTGGTTTTCTGGTTAATAACTCTAAAGAAGACATCTTTTCCTGAAGGAAGATACATAAACCAGACCAGCAACTCCTAACTATTGCAGGCAGACCTAACTGCCTATATGTATTCATCTTGAACCCTTTTCCTGACAGCTCTTTCCTCACCCTTGTGATTATCTCCCCATGTGCCTGCTCTACCTAACCATCCTGAAGCCTACAGGGACTCTGGCAAAGTGCTTCTCCAGACTGGGAAAGGAAGGATCTGCCAAGCTGTGGCAGCTTCGCAAGGACGCCAGCAGCTGCTGATGCCATCTTTCAGCATCAATCCTCCTCTCTCTGCAGAGCTCTGCCTCTGGGACTCTTACAGTTGCCTCTTTGCAGCAACACCAGCGCTCCACAGTGTTGGAGAATAAATAAATGAATCTCTAGGAAACTGCTGAAACCTGAATAAATAGCTCCTGCTCCACCTCTCATCACCCATACACCATCTGAGCAGAATATAGTTATACCTAGCCAGAATGTAACGTTTAAATAAGTTAGGAATTAGTTAAGACTCTAAAGAATATTTTTCCAGTTGTTGTTTTCAACTCTTCAGCTACATTGCAGTCTTTAATGGCTTTAAAAAATTAGTCAGATAGCCAAAAAATATATATATATATACTCTAGTCCAAGCATTTCTTAGCAAAATCAAATATGATTAAATTAAGCCATTTTCATCAACTTGGTGATGAAAAAGAGCCTACATTTAGTGAAGCCAGCCCAGGGCCCAGGGAGGGCTTCCATGTGAGAACTTGAGCCACTTTGTCATCATTCTTACATTGTCCTATGTGGTGGGTTGACCCTGGCTGGATGCCAAGTCCCCACCAAAGCTGCTCTGCAACTCCCCTTCTTGACTGGACAGGGGAGAAAATATATAACAAAAAAACTCATGGGTCGAGATAAGGACAGGGAGATCACTCAGCAATTACCATCATGGGCAAAACACACTCGACTTGGGGAAGATCAGATTAATTTATTACCAATCAAAATTGAGTAGAGTAATGAGAAAATAAAACCTAAAGTGGATTCAGGTAAAAATATGACTACCTTAAAAAAACCCCAAACTTAAATATAGTTTGGCAGAATAAAAACTAAAGGCATTTCATTGCCTAACTCTAAATGCCATCACTAGCTATAGAAATTTCATTTTCATAAACCCACATCTGTAATCATACAATTCTTCTAAATAATATCAAACAAACTTTATGAAAAACAAACTTCTAATGACACCATAAAGGGAGGAAAAAATTAGGAGGGGAAAAAAAAGGCATGGAGTGGACTTTATCTGAGGACTGTTGTGCCTCAGCACCAGTCTGCAATCAAGCACCGCACAGCTGCTTGCTCACCCTCCCCCACCAGTGAGATGTGATGGAGGAATAAAATGAAGGTGTCTCTGGGTAAGTTGCATGAAAAGGCAACTGTGTATGGACAGTTGGATAGTTAACGAAAGAGTAAAAATGAAAAGTTCCTCGAAGTAACCATGGTTCCTTAATGACGAAAATAGATTCAGATAGAGATTTTTCAAGGGATGTTAAAAGGAACTAGATGCTGAACCTTTAGAGGTATTCGGGCTTCTTTGAAAATCCAAATCACAGTGTGTACTGAGAGACTTGAAAGGAGAGTTAATGATGAAACCTGTAGAGATTAAAACAAAAAGTAACTTTCAAAACTTTGAATGTTCCCTTGAGACCAAAAGCGAGCAGTAGGCAGTCTGGAGCCACTCATTACTATAGTCAAAAGTCTTGCCCGTATTCTCAGAAACTAAAAAAACAAAAAACCCCAGGGAATAGTGTGACTGCAGGTGATTTTTTGAGTGATTTGAGATAACGACTGAGAATTCCATTTGGAAAAAAAACATAAGGGAAGAAACAGGCTATAACTGCAAAAAGGCCCTTCCTGTTCTGAGGCTTTTCCATGGCTAAACAAGATTGAAGACTGAAATAACAGCAGCAAAAGCCTCTAACATATTTTTGTAAATTGGCGATAGTTTCGTTAAACAGATTGGTAACCCTGAAGCTTTCGTCAGGCATGGAGCAAAGCTGAACTAAAAAGATTTCTTAGATTTATAAATGAGAAAAAAATCTCTGAGGTGGGCAAAACATATGGTATGTATGTGTAAAGGTTATTGAATCTGCTCCCATAAACAATAAAATTCATCTTTACTATAATTCTTTTGCAATTAACTGAGACATTATTTCAAATAAGGGGACAGTTACATTATAGGAAACTATTTTTAAGTTAAACACAACAAGGGCTCTCTATACTAAATCTTACTATTTGGGTTTTTTTATCTCAGAGAGTGCCAGAGATTTTTTTAGTGCCCAAAAAAGATTCTATTTTTTACTAAGTTGCATGGATTTCAAGTCCCAGGGAGTGCCATTATTTTCTAGTAAGTTGCACAGATTTCAAATTCATCAGAATTTGCTATGTTCTTTCTGCCAGAAAACCTCAACAAAATGCAAGCAAGTCCTACCTGGAAGATATTTACTTTAAAAAAAAAGCCCCAAAAACCCCAGTTAATAGACTAAGGAAAGTCTCTCAACAAAACCAACAAAGCCAAACTGAGCCAAATTAAAAAAAACCCAACTTTCAGTTTTCCACTAATGTTTCATAGTGCTGTTATAGTCACTGTAAATGCAATCTATTCCACTGTCCTGGTTTTGGCTGGGATAGAGTTAATTTTCTTCCTAGCAGCAGGCATAGTGCTGTGTTTTGGATTTAGTAGGAGAAGAATGCTGATAACACGCTGATGTTTTTAGTTGTTGCTGAGTACTGCTTATGCTAGTCAAGGACTTTTCAGCTTCCCATGCTCTGCCAGGCGCACAAGAAACTGGGAGGGGGCACAGCCAGAAGAGTTGATCCAAACTGACCAAAGGGCTATTCCATACCATATGACATCATGCTCAGTATAGAAACTGGGGGGGGGGGTGGCTGGGGAGCAGCGATCGCTGCTCGGGAACTGTCTGGGTATCGGTCGTCGGGTGGTGAGCAATTGCATTGTGCATCACTTGCTTTGTATATTGTTATTATTATTATCAGTATTATATTGTTATTATTATAATTACTATTTTACTTTCTTTCAATTATTAAACTGTTCTTATCTCAACCCAGGAGTGTTTCTCACTCTTACTCCTCCGATTCTCTCCCCCAACCCATTGGGGTAGGGGGAGTGAGCAAGCAGCTGCATGGTGCTTAGCTGCTGCCTGGGGCTAAACCACGACATCCACTCAGTTAAAGTATAACTCTTTGGTCAACAACTACTAGTAGTTATCCACCTTTAAGTTTCTAGCAGAAATTTTCAAAATTAATTTCAGAGATCAAATCTTGAAACATGTTATTCCCTCGCTAAATGTAAACTTAGGGAGTAGTCAAATTGTGACAACACAAGGTTGACAAAAAAAGATACACAATTTAATACCTTCTTGCTCTTCTCTTTACACCCATATTACACCATTGTCTTCAGAAAACTGAAATAAAGAAAAGGTTCGGGCAGAGATTTTGCACTGCAAATTTATTAACTTAGCTAACCACAAGCAAGCAAACAAACAAATCAACCCCTCTAATAAGTTCATATCTGTACTCCAGGACAAAGAAAACATGTCCATACGGTCAGAATCAAAATACTGCTCCACACTACAATGCGCAGCCTGACAACCCCAAATCTTCAAAAAGGGCACTTCCTTCCTCTGGAAAGTTTAGTATTGCCATGGCATAACAGTTGCTGAAGGTGTCTGATAATTTCCATCTCCATACATCATCACAGCCAGACATACTTTTATTATGTTTTTAATTTTAGTATGTTTTAAAACATACTTACCATTAATAAGAATCAATCTTTTAACTAGTTCTCTAGGAGTATGTGAAAATCTGGTCCTTTGATATGTAAACGCAGAAGGAAGGTGCAATGTCCCTGCCAGATAGTATAATCAGTAAGAGGGTTGAGAATGAGAAGCCTATAAACTTTTTTAAAAGTAAATAGCATAAATTACACATTTCTTTCTCAGATGCTGAGATATTTTTGTAAGCGATATTGAAGAATTTACAAATATAATTATGATCATTAACCAGAACTTTTTTTTTTTTTAAATCCAGAGAGAAGAGAAATAGGGATACTCTATGAATGCTAAAATAGAGCATTGCCACTTTGTCAGAGGCCTGTTATCTCAACTCCCTATAGGGAAATACAAGAAATAAAAAAAAAACCCAAACCACCAAAACTTTCCTATTTGATGATATCTGTGCTGTCCTGACCACCAGCTCTGTATTTCCAGTGTTTGGTGGTATTGTCTAAGAATATTTCCCAAGAGTATGTTGGGAAAGTATTTTTCACCTCCCATAGAAACATTCTGGTTCTACTCCATGTCTCTGCCACCTAAATCAGGGATATAATTTCAGCTTTATTTAACATGTAGATAGAAGGACCATAACATGGTATCGCTCAGTGAAGTTGTTTTGTTGTGATGTCCTCTTTCTATGCATGACATCACCAGAAAATGCATTATGTAAAGCATACTGTCCTTTCCACAGAGTTTTAACTTTTCTTAATGTCAGCTTTGTAGCTTGAGATTTTCAGTTCACATGGAGTTACAGTTACTTTCAAGGCATTGCTGCAGAAATGGTGGACAAAACAAAGTTCTCTTAAGTAAACATCTCCACCCTCCTGTTCACCCACAGTGGAGATCACTGAGCACCTGAAACCTTTATGCTACCCTACGTCAATGCCAGCTCAGAGGAAAAGGTGCCAACAACTGAAGCCTTCCAGGTGTTTCATGTGAATACTAACAATTGTGGAATCTGACTACATCCCCTCCTAAAATCACGCTGTTATTCATCTGGGTCGTTTTTTTTTTTCCTTTCAATAATTCTTCCAGAATTCTCTTGAATCCTTCCGAAAGTCCTACCATCTCTTTACATTTTTTTGTAAAGCATATTGTCAGGCAATTGGGTTCTTGAAGATATCTTGAAGGCTAGTTTTTTAAAGAGATGAGAGATTTAATGATTTTGTCTCTTCCAGAAACCCTGAAATGATGTCACTGAAGAATTGCCACAAAGGGAGCTGTAGTGAAGTCAGCAGTACTTGACACTGCTGGGTTTATACAGTGTCCTGCCTAAAAAACCTGTGCATCAGACACTAACACAGGAGTGTCTGCTCATAACTCAGTTTGAGCAGAATGTTTTTTTTAGGAGCAATTCCAGCTGTCTGTCCTTTCATAGCACTGATTACCCCTCCAATGAAAGTTCAAACAGAGAAAGATGTAAAATAGTATTTTAGGCTCATTTTTATTAACCAGTTTTTTTTCCACACTGGTTATTCATAATCCACTAAAAGACACTGTAATAACCTTTGCCATGTGATAACTGACTTCAGGCATCAGCAGCTAGCATGCTGATGTTATTTACCAACAACATCCTAAATTCCTGAGAAATTTTAGCATCACTTTTCCTCCATCATGCAAGAATGTGCAAGAATCCTAAGTATTTTGATGCAGGTCCTATACAATTCCTGCCATAGGCTTGTGCATTTTTCCTGTAATTACAACTTCAAATCAAAGAGCAACTGGCAAATGTCAATATTACTATTGACACACTATATGCATTATAGATTTATACAACAGTGTAGATATACAGGAAAAGCTTTTTTAAACTTTCTGCCACTAGAGAAGTTTCCTCTAGAATGATGCTCTCAAATCATCTCCTTTGAAACTGAAACTGATTTTTGTTAAATTAATCATGGCATAGATGGCAATGACACTGCATGGTGAGCTAAGCCAATCTTAATCTTGTTTAGATAATGATTCTGCATTTGCCATCAGCTTTTCACAGGAAAGCATTAAGCATATGAGGTAGGTGCCATGAAAGTTAGTGATCTTTGATCAGACAGTGAAAAATAAGACCTTGAAACTTTTAGTTGTGGCAGGGTGTAGAAGACATGGAAAAGCATTCTCTTACAATGCTGACAGTTTTTACTAATTTAAATGCCACATTAGTGTATTTTGTGTGTTGCCTTGAATATACTGTCAGATTTCAGTTATCTATTATCTGTTTTCAATGCATGCAAACATCAAGTTAATCATTTAGCCATCTTACACAATCAGTCACAAGTTAGTGGCAACTGGATTTCTAATGTGCATGTCCACAGAAGTTCACTATATCTTCAGTGTGAAGAGAGTCATACAATAACAGCTGGTCTTCTAACTACTTTCTAGTGGAGTCTAAGTACTAAATCAACTGACAGTGGCCTTGCTGTAAGAGCTCTATTGTTGACATGCATACGTATTTGAAGAACGCTTTGTTCTATTTCTAGTACTGAGGATTTGGAACATTTATATATTTTTTTTTTAGATGAAGTGTTTGTAGCCTCTGCAGATTAAAATCATCTAAACATATAAACAATGCTATCTAATCCATTTCAGGGTTCCCTCTCTTTAAAAAAAAAGAAAAAAAAAAAATCAGACCAAGAGCTGCCTTCTACTTGTATTCATAAAGACCCCTATTTTAGTATCCAGGTAGAATGAAGGGAAAAACTCAGATTTCAAAGAGGACTGACGTTGTAACACAGGAGGATCAGTTTGTACTAATGCCTTAAGAATAAGATTGAGAAGGAAGAAATAAAAAATCCAATTGAGAAATGGGATGGGAGATGAGCAAATAGAGGGGACTGAAGTCAGGAAAGGAAGGACAACTGTACAGGAAGAACTGGGTTTACCTACATAATTAAAGGAGACTGACACCAGAAAAGAAGTAACTGGATGAGAAGCCAGGGAAAATGAACAGGGTCAGTGAACAGGAAAGGCAAGGTAGAGCACAGCTCAAGTAAGAACCTAGAGAGATTTGCTTTGAAAGAACATTGTGGTTGGGAGGGGGAAGAGCCTAAAAAGAGATCACACACAGAGATTTACACTGTTGGTTTGGAGATTATGATTGATGGAGAGAGATAGGGAGAGGCAAAGAACAAGGACAAGGAAAAAAACTTTGCTAGGAGAGGTAGAAAGGATGGTGCAGCAAAGAGTTTGTCTTACAAGAGTACTTTGTGCTCAAGGGTGAGGAGTTCTCAACAGCAACAATGGTTTTCCTGATCATCATCCCTATTGCTCTCTGGCTGGCAGTAACTTTTGCAAACCAATATATGTATGCAATTTTTGCTAATACTGATGTACCAGACAATGATTACTTGTACTACTAGTCAGTACTCTTTCAGTTCAGGTGACAGAAGACTTGTTGCAGTGAATGCAAAATTGTCAATCCATGCTCGGGATCCACCTGTGTATCAGTTTGATGTCACATGATAAGATGAATTTTGTTTTTCCTCCAGTTAGTTTTTCTTAAAGCCAGGAATCTGCATAATGCTCAGCACTGCACTCAAATAACATTGAGCAAAGAAGTTGTTAAAGAAAACAAGGTTTAATACACATTTTCCTCATGCAACCTTTAGTGCTCATGTATTATATCTCTACATGATCAAATTCACTGCACAACATGGACTGTCCTTAGAAGATGAATCAAAGTCCTTTATGATAAATATTGGTGTCTGCAGAACTTCATTTGGTCCTCAGATTGAAAGGTCAGGTAGTGGGCAAGACACATTATATCTGGGGAGGGGAAAAAAAAGGAAAAGAAAAAAACCCCGACAGCAAAAAGAGACACCTCTCTACTTCAAGTATTCTGAGCATCCAGATGGCATAATGTCTCTGATTCTGCAAGAAAATTCTTGTGTTAAGTCACTAAAATGATTTTTTTCAAGACTGAGGTCAAGAGAATAGAACTGTGGAGGGAAATCATTAGTTAACTACTTTCTAGGTTTTCACAGAATCACACAATGGTTGAGGTTGGAAGGGATCTCTGGAGGTCATCTGGTCCAACCCCCCTGCTCAAGCAGGGCCACCCAGAGCCGAATGCCCAGGACCATGTCCGGGCAGCTTTTGAATCTCTCCAAGGGTGGAGACTTCACAACCTCTCTGGGCAACCTGTGCCAGTGTTCAGTCACCCTCACAGTAAAATAGTGTTTCCTGATGTTCAGAGGGTCATTGCAATGTCAGAGAGGGCTGCCAACAGCTCCTGGCACTAGCCTTGGTGATGTTGTGGACATATGTGTGAGACTGAAAGAGTTAATGTGTCAGACATTGGTAAGACAAGTTAAGGTCTGCAATAGAGACAAGTTAATGTCTCCATGGCGACAAATTGGGGTCTGCATAGAGCCACAGGTGAGAAGTCAATTGTGTCTGGAGGATTTGCAGTTTACCTTCTGATGGCTGAAGGTCATATGGACTTCATTTGAGGAAGGGGCTCAGGACCACTTGAAAGACCCCTCGTGACCACCCCCCCACAATGGCGCCTGTGCAGAAGATGAAGAACATTCTGGAACGAGCCTCAAGTGGGGTGACGCTAGAGGCAGGGACTAGCCTATAAAAGACACAACTCCAAGGAGCCACGTGCATGCCTCCACCATGGGAGGATCCCACGCTGCTGCTGCTCCAGACCTGCTTCCCCCACCCGGTGCTGGTGCTGCCGGCGCAGCCGGAGGCCCTGGGCTCTGAGAGCAGCGTGCCCACCACCAGAGGACTGCCACGTTTACCATCAACATTGTGCGATCCAAGGGTGGTGATATCTCTCTCTTGCTCCTTTTCTTCGTTTTCCTTTCCTCTTACAAGTATTTGAATTAGAACCCACATTGCCTATCGTTGCACTTTCCTGATTCAGGTTGCCTACCATTACACTTTCCAAGTTCAGGTTGTTATTTTACCATCAATAAAGTCTTTAATTGATCATTTGGTGTTGTTTCACCTTAATTTAGCCGAAAGGAATTACAGAACCTCCATGATCCTCTCTGGGCAGCCCAGTTTGGATCATGACAACATATCACAATGGGCAGAATTTTGGTAGTGGCCTTGTCACAGCGGGGGTTGGTAACACGGCCATCCCAGGATGGGTATAAAAAAGGCTGCACTAGCCAAGGCTGACAGGTGAGTATGCATGTGAACAAAGGCAGGGAGAAGAGACCAGGGAGGCCAGCTGCTCTTCTTTTCTTCCTTATTCTATGTATTACAGCCAGATGCCTTGACAGGGACGTGACCAGTTCACAACATGCTCCTGTCCTCTACGTCCTCCAAAACTCAGCCAAGGAGAAGACAATGCTCTAAAGGACAGATAAGACAGCCCCGGCCTGTACCCTGCCATGATCTTGCAAGGAGCTGAAAGCTCCCCACAGCCATGGACAAAGGGAGATCTCCAACCTTTTTCCCTGAGTGACCAAGGAAGGGCTGGGCCCCACATGAGCTCCTGGCATGAGCCTTAGTGATGCTATGGCCATGTGACAGCTGGCAGAACACTTGAGGTGGTCTATGTCACAGGGGGGACAGTGATTGGTCTAGGATGGGTATCTCCTGCCTGTTTGGGAGATGTGGGATGGAAATCCTCAGCCTGAAGCTGAGAGTCCTGCACAGGGGGAACGGTTTGCTTGTGGCAACAGAGGGTATCAGCTCTGGTTGCTGATTCTCTTGCTTTTGACAGCCTCAGCTATGGAAGGGAATGTGACCAGATCATGACATGCTCCTGACCTCCCCCTCTGCCAGTCAAACAGGGAATACTGTGGCTTTGTACAAGGATACTGACCTAAATCTAAGAAAACACACATAGCCCCAGTCCATACCATGTCATGGTCCTATAGGCAGCTGGATTGTCCCCACAGTGTGGACAAACAGAGCTCTGCACCACCTTCCTTCCTTATAGCCTGTCATTGTCTCATAATCTCACAGGAAACTGGAAGCTCCCTCACAGCTGTGGACAAAGAGAGAGCTGCACCACCCACCATCTCTGTAACCTGTCAAAGTGTCTCTGGCAACTGGAAGATTCCTGTATCCATGGGCAAAGGTAGCTCTGAACCACACAGCATCTCTGTAACCTGTCATGGTCTCATGGTCTTCACAGGCAACTGGAAAGTTCCCAAAGCTGTAGGCAAAAGGAACTCTGAACCATCCACCACCTCAGCAACCTGTCATGGTCTTCACAGGCAACTAGAAGGTTCCTACAGCCATGGACAAAGGGAATGCTGCACTATCCACGACCTCTGAAACCCATCATGGTCTCATGGTCTCACAGGCAGCAGGAAGATCCCCACAGCTGTGGACAAAGGCAGATCTGACCCCCACACCATTTCTGTTTTATTTCAAGGTCTTCCTGGCAACAGGAAGATCCCCACAGCCATGGACAAAGGGAGACCCTGTACTAATCTTTATCAGTGTTCAACATATGAAACAAGAACCACTGTGAACTAGCACTAAAATGTCTTTCTTAACTCTTTCTTGCTGATTTCCTAGGTGACTGTTCTCCCAAAGAGAGCAATGGAAATTTATTAATATCCATTGCTCAGCCCTGAGCACATATTTGCACTTCTCATCTTCTGTGTGCAAAACGTAGAGGCTGCTTCTGCACATACGTCAGGATTTAATTTCTTTCTCCTATTGCACCTAGCTCTAAAGACTAGACTTTTTTTTTTTTTTTTTTTTTTTTTACTTTCAGTATTTATTTTGTTGAAATAATGGAAATTCTAAGAAAAATGTATCAATTTAAATACTTTTCTAAAAAAAATTTTTTTACATTTTGAAGATTAAAAAAACCCCCACACCTGTAATACTTTAAAGCTAAGAAACAGTTCTGATAACTGCATGGAAAGTACTATGTTCTGAAAATGTCATTGTCAGTTCAATTCAGTGTCAATTTTAACTTAATTTTGAACTTTTTTTTCTTTTCATATCTTGAAAGAAACAATAAAACAACGTATGAAACTTTCTAGACCTACCATTGGTCTTTTTATCTTTGTCAATTTTATGCTCCACACCTCCTTCCTCCAATGCAAGTCTCAACTACCCGATCAACACAACTGCTGAGCACTACAGTACTGCCTCAATAACACTCAACAGATGCTTTGCTAGAATATATAAAGTGCTAGTAAAAGTGTTAATTTTGCAAAGTATATCTGAAACTGCATATGGCACTGAAAATCATAAACATTTTATATTTTTCTTTTTTTACAGTGATTTAATTGTCCTGTTGTAAATGATATAATACAAGTCCCTTGTGAGAAGAGGTAATAAATAATGGTTTTGAAATGCTTAGGTACCAGAGTAATGATCCATATAGACAGATTTAATAATTTTGTTTTCCAAACAAGATTTCCCACCACCACTCTATATTAAAAAAGAAAAAAGAAAAAGATGGGAGGAGAGACCTAGAACAAGTACGGAAGAAGAAACTATGAAATATCTACTCATTAACAGCACTCTATCTACTTTGCAATCTAGAAGAGGCAGAAATCCTCTTTTCTGGGGATGAAGAATAAGGGAGAAAAATGATGGCTGTTACAGGACTACATGGTGTGTCATAATGTATAGCCACTGGAAGCAGTGGAAGGTGCAGAAGACTACATAAGACTGCAGAAATAACCTTAATTCCAGTATTCCCTGTCTTCCTGGAGCTTGACTCCTACTATACTAATTTTAAACAAAGCTTTTTGTGCAACGTATGCTTATAGAGAACAGTGCTATCTCTGCCTTCCTTCTTTATCTTTGCACCTATATAACTGGTTCTTCACTGGGGTTGCTGAACACTTACTTTCAGGCAAAGCCAAACAGTGCAACTACATCTATAAGGAAAATAGCTCGGCCTTGTAAGAGTTACCAGCAGTTATTTCTCTGAAGAGTTACCACTTTTTCTTCTTTTTGTGTGTCTCACAATGAGACCTTTCAATGCTTTCTCTGAGTTCTGCCAGAGTTAGGTGAGGGAGGGCCAGAGGGGTTGCAAACAGAAATATGCTACCATTGCTCAGATGTAGTCCTTTGCCGGCAGCCACCCCACTTCACTCTGAGCCTGTCTTACCACTGTTCAGCAGCATTCTCCGTAACCCATTGGTCTTTTTCTACATCTTGTACTTGTCAGACATATAGGATAAAGATAGTCTTGCTGCCCATAAAGAACTGAGAAATGTCACACAAGCAAAGGAATGTTTATCTTTATACAAACCAAGTTCCTAAACTTTGAGTCTAACTATTAGTTTCTTTACACTGTCTCTAGCAAGCAATGAAGAACAACAGCTTCCTTCCACTCACTAGCACAGTAAGTAGCTGTAGAGGATGGAAAACGCCATCTCCAATCTCAATTTAAAAAGTGCATGCAATTTAAGAGAGGTTTTCAATTACAGGAAGCAGAATTTCAGTAATGACCTGTGAAATCAAGTTGGCGTCACCCTAATAAACAAAATGATTTGTTTATGTCTGCAAGAAAAAAAAAAATCAAATAGCCATGCTTTAAGTACACACAGTTTTTCTTGTATATCATTATAAGTGAGAATAAGAGTATTGAGGACTACAGAAGAAAAAAAAATCAGAATTGTAACAGACTTTTAGTCAGGAAAATTAAAAGTTAAAGTCTCCTCAGTAACTTCTCTGCAGGACTTCTACTGGTTATTGCATTCATTTTAAACATAAAATAATGTAATTGAAAAACAAAAATTAAGTCACATTGTCTATGTACACTGAAATAGCTAGCTGGTCCAGGGAGGTGATTGTCCCACTCTGCACTGCATTGCTGTGGCCCCACTTCAAGTACTGTGTGCAGTTGTGGGTGCCTCAATATGATGCCAGAAGGGACATCAGACTATTAGACTGTGTCCAGAGGAGAGTGACCAAGATGGTGAAAGGCCTCGAGGGCAAGACTTACAAGGAGTGGCTGAGGTCACTTGGTTTGTTCAGCTTGGAGAAGAGAAGGCTGAGGGGTGACCTCATCCCAGGCTACAACTTCCTCAAGGGGGGCATCAGAAGGGGAGGTGTTGATCTCCTCTCTCTGGTGGCCAGTGATAGGACACAAGGAAATGGAATGAAGCTGTGTCAGGGGAAGTTCAGATTGGACATTAGGAAAAGACCCTTCACTGAGAGGGTGTTTGGCCACTGGAACAGGCTCCCCAGGGAAGTGGTCATGGCACCAAGTCTGTCAGAGTTCAAAGAGCATCTGGATGATGGTCTTAGTCATATGGTTCAGTTTTAGGTGGTCCTGCGAGGAGCAGGGAGTTGGACTTGATGACCCTTATGGATCCCTTCCAATGTAAGATACTTGAATTCAAATGAGTTCTGGCTGCTAAAGGGTTCTTATCTTTGTTTTTTCCCCTAAATATTTTAAACTGACTAAATCAATTCCACTCTTTTGAAGGTTTATTCAACTTACATGAATACATTAAATGCACAGAAATATTAATGTAATAAAAGATTAATAACATTCTCTGAAAAATAAATACTGTGAGTGAAAAATGCATGCCTGAACTCCTTGGCAATAGAGCAAACTATCAAGACACTGAAATATAAATGTTAATAGAATGACTAGTATGTTGGTTGGTTTTGCTGTAAAGTGTTCAATGAAAGAGTTTCATTCTCTTGGTTCAGTTCTCTCAGCACTTCAGGTGGTTCACATGGCTCACTTTAATGATTTTTTTTTTTCAACTGACACTTGCATAGGTAATTTGAGATTTAGCCTTGCTTTTCTACTTATTCAACAATGATTTTCATAAACAATATTTTCATATATGCAAAACCACAAGAATGAAAACAGGATGAAAGTGCTTTCTCTGCATTTTTCTTTCATTCACCATTCCCCCCAAAATGACTGTTTTCTTTACAAATTAAGGTAGTTAGCTAATGAAACATTATTGCAAGTTGTACAAGACGACCTATAAATATATATACTGTGTGCATTTTCTGTGGTCCTTCTACAAGTCTACAGATACTGAAAAACAGCAAAGCCTCTGGTCTAATATGCCTAAGGCAATGGAACTCAAAACACACAATAATAAATACCAAAACTGATTATTGCTCCTTTTTGTCTTCTTATACACACCAGTGGGACACCAAATTCTGTACAATAGTATTTCTCTGGTACTACTATAAGTCGAGAAAACCTTGTCTTCTGTGGGTCTACCCCACTTCACTTCTTCTTCTGTATTCTGCACTCCTGCTGCTCACTCTAGAATCTACTAATAGACATCTGAGTTTAAGATAAGGAATACAGTCAGTATCAACCTGCTTACAATCAGTCTCATGTATGCACACGAACAAGAGAAAATTGGTAAAGATTAACTCCAAAGATGTAAAGGTTAAAAAGAGAATTAGAGTCTAAATAGAGGGACAAAATAATCAGGATTTTTTCTTTAGGACAAGCAAGAGCTTTCCACTCTACGGAAAACAGGGTAAGTATTGGTTGTTTTTCTATGGTCTGTTTATTTTGAAGCCTTGCATGAGTGACACACTGTAGCAAAGCACAGTCTCCCCAACACATACACACTTTGTTTTCTGAAGAAGATGCTTTTTAATAGAGAAAAGACATTAAAATGTAGCCGAGCCATGGATACAGTTATGAATTTTTCTTTTGAAAGCACTTTCTTTTGATAAGGGATTTATAATACTCAGCTCTCAGAACTGTACTTGTAAGTACTACTCAAAGACATCTCCAGAATCCAGGATTGCCTGGACACTTCTCATTTGCCTATACACTGCACTCACTGTGTAGGAGTACTCCATACTTATATAGTAAGGCTTAATAATCGTACATAATTAGCTCAATTTCAAGTATACATGCAATCTATATATGTCTAGCACTGGCCCCACTGTATTGTTGCATCCACAGCTGGCTGTGGATTCTCCAGATTGAAAAAAATGTAGAGTTTGGGCATCACTGGCCATTGCTTCAATACACCATCACACAAAGCACCTGGCACACTAGAGACAATACAGTTAGAATCAGAAATTGCATAGAAAGCCAAAGACATTAAGGTGTCAGAATCTGTGCCTTTATATCTTGCATTCACATCTGCTGAAAGTCTAGTTTGCATTAATTAAGTGTTCATCACCGTAATAAACTCATTATTCTATTCTTCATAAATGTTGTAGGGCTTACTGTAAAAGAAAATTTCTCCTGCATTATATATAGTTTTGTAGTTAAACTATCTTGTTCTTCTTGGATAATTACACGAGAGTAATGTACATAGAGCTTAAAAAAATTCACGTGCGGATTCTGGATGAAGGACTGAAGTGCAGAAAGAGACTGTCCCTATTTGAGGAGCTTACAATTGGCCCATGAGATTTTAAAGAATAGAATATGATCCTTTTAGCAGAACTGGTGAAAACCTCTCCTAGGGATGCTGGGAATCTGCTAGGAGCTGCAACCCATAACTGAATTCACATAGGCAGTGACATTGCTAATAAATCTCTTCTTACTAGAGGCCTAGCTAAAATCCTGTTCTGTAAGAGGTGGTATGCACAGAGATACTTAGGACAGAAATTACAAAAAAGTGAGGCTCAGGAAAGGTAATGTTGGTAGTGAGAAAACAGGAGCAGCTAAAGCCATTTCCCAGGCAAAATTCACTGGACACACTGCATAGATTCAAGCATGGATATAGTGGGATGTAAGAAAGAATAAGCAAAAAGGTGAACTACTGAGTGATTATTGTACATAAAGCAATTGAAATAGTGTGAAACTAAGCCTACCTGAGACAGCAGAGTAAGTACATTTTTTCCCAAACCATGAAACTTCTGAAAGATCAATATCTCCTAATGCTGCAAAAGAGATGGTTCTTTGCAGAAGTTTTGATTTACCTGAAATTCATGAGTCTTATCTGTAATTATGATACTCATTGTGAGAGACCTGGATTTGAATCCAGGATGGAATGAATTCTGAGAGATGCAGATTTAGATTGAGGAATAAAAAAAACCCAGCTTCAGACTGCGAAGTGCTGTAGCAATAAGAGAAAGGGACAAAATGAAAAATAGTAAAAGGAAAGATGGGCACCTTCTAGTGAGAAGAATGAAGAGAAAGTAGTAGAACACAAAGCTGAGATTAAAAAAAATACAGCAAAATAAACAGATTCCCAAAGACTCTGTAGAGCAAACAATTCAAAACTCTAAATCAGAGAAACTGACCATGATTGCACTCCTGTTCAGTATTTCCCAGTCAATGAGCAAACAAAATGCCAAATCAAGCACTGAGTCACATGCACAATGTTTTCCGCTTCATCGAAATTATTTCTTAGGTCAAATATTGAAGGGAGATGGACAGCAAGCTAAACTCCTGACACTGCCAGCATTGTTGGAAATGTAAAAACAGGAGGAGCTGGTAAACAGATAGCTCATGAACATAAACAGGCCACAAGCAGAAGTCCCTGACGTGGGAAGTGGTTATCTCAAGGTCTTTTCCAAACCACTGTACTGTGGCAATGATGCTTTCTTTATTTTTTTTTCCCCTTCTTTTATGTTTTTAATATTTTTTATTTTGTTGTCTCTTTTTGCGAGAAGGAAAATTAAACTGCAAGGCTGAATAGAATCTTTCCTTCACATATAAAATGTCTGCCTATTTTCCCTAAGATCACTTTCGATGCAAGGATTGTGCTGTGTCCTTTCTTTTCTTCTCCCAAATCTTTTGGAAAGAATGATGAAAAGCAAAATACAATGTTTGTGAAATCCAAATGCTAAGCAATATGGACAACAAATCATTATTCTTAAGTATAATGAGATACTGCATGCCCACTGTGAATCAAAGCAACATAAACCACTTTTTAGAATGAATGGCATAATGGGGTAGGAACAAAAGAATTCCAGTAGCTGCTAAATTTGTTTCCAAAAGGCATTGTTTCAGCCTCTCAAGAAAATGTTAAGTGCTATGAGGGCAATTCAAAGATATATTCAGACTCCTATTTTGCGCTAAAAACATGTATCGTTACAGCAGATGTAAGAACGAGTTTCAGCTAGCTCCAAGTAAATGGTTAACTGCTGTACGGTATAAGCATAGTGTAGCTTAACTTAGAACAACTAAGCCAAATTAAGTGGAATTAGGAAAAAAAAACCAGAAACAAAACACACAGAATTGGCCACTTTGAGAAAACCTCATTCTAAAGGACAAAGTCAAACTCCCAAGTCACGGTACAATCCTTGAACCAAATTCCTGAGCTAAATTTTCAAACCTGCAAGTCACTTCTGAACTCAGATTTTCTCATTGAAGATATATGTTCCACAGACTTTGTAGGTAGTAAAGTCTTGCATATACACACATACACACACATCTGTAAA
Source organism: Pelecanus crispus (assembly GCF_030463565.1). Classification (NCBI taxonomy): domain Eukaryota; kingdom Metazoa; phylum Chordata; class Aves; order Pelecaniformes; family Pelecanidae; genus Pelecanus; species Pelecanus crispus. The sequence goes on along the minus strand of NC_134644.1, from coordinate 129,118,569 downwards.
TGTACATGGAAGTGTATATATATGTGCATAGGCATACATATACACCTATATACATATGTATATATATGCTGTGCTGAGAGAAGATGTTTCAACAAGTCACATATTTTTCTGCTGAAGATACTCCATATAAACTCTGTAAGTTGTATTTGCAACTTGTGGCATACACAGTGCATCTTATTTAAACACAGTAGTAACTAATTATCTACAACTTGTTTTTCTAACTGCTGAGTGCATGAATATTCTGAAGACAAAAGAATAATGTTTGATTCTGGGAGTCGTGCATATTCATTTATATATTCAGCAGAGAATGGTGAGTATTGAGATGAGGAAAAAAAATGGCATTATGTATAAAGTCTTTTCAAGACACAAAATTTTTGGAGCAGATGTTATTGTAAGCATACAAGAAATCAGAGGACTAGGGGTTATTTGCTTTCTCTCTCTGCCCGCCCCCACCCCCCCCTGCCAAGAACTCTTTCCTGAAATTGCATGTTTCAAAAACTGATCAATAGGCTTTTAGTGCCAAGAGCTATTTGACTACTGCAACACATAGATAGGGCTGAAGGAGACGAGGGGAATGTAAGAAAGCAATACAAAGAAAAACTGAGATTAGATGAAGACTAAAGTAAACTAAAATAGTATTTTAAAAAAAAAAAAAGAGGAATACCCAATCATTTAAATTGAATGAGAATGACCCAATTCCTCAGCAATTCAAGGGCTTTTTTTGCTTAGGCACTGTATTTCCTGCTGAACCAGATGAAGTGATAACATCAGATTACATAGACACGTCTCATTCTTTTCCCTCCTTTTACCTGACTTTCTGGGGCAATTGCAGTTCACATGCTAAATCTGACTGATTTAATACAAATTTAAAGATTTTCTGTCTTTTTTTTGTTCTTGTTGTGAGTCCTGTTCACTGGGTTATTCAGAAATTCCCAGCAATCTGCTAGCAGCTACTCGTTACTTTTTTTTTTTTTTTTTAATAATGCTCTGGAAAGCAAGAATGTAAAGAATATTTATCATTTTGACAAAACTGAAACAAGTAAAAATAATTTCAGTATGTTCCTAGTTAGAAGCATACAATTTATTTCACCTAGTGCCCATTTTTCAAGCAGACAGAGTAGTTCAGTGCGCAACAGAAATAATGATAACTGGTTTCCTATATTAGGAATAATTTTTTAGATTGTACATGACTGTTAAGTAGGTACCAAGCAAGGTTTTTCTTGACGCTAGGTTATTTTCTGTGTCCTGCCCATGTAGATTGTTGGTGTTTACTGAAGTGAAGGTTTCAGTATGAGCTCAGCCTCATTAATCTCTTTTCTGCTGGTCTGATTATAGTTATAAAGCCTGTAATACTCAGGGACTGCTTGCCCTTCTTCCCAATTTCAACCAACATAGTGAATGGACTCAAAACTGTAAGGAAGAAGATACCCAGAGAAAGAGGCAGAAGGAGAAAGCATGACTGCATAAGCCTTATCTCCCTCTCCTTAGGGAGCCACATTAAAAAACATTTCTTGACTATGGGAATTTTAAGTGAAGAGATTTTTTCCTGGTGAATAGCTAGTTGGTTTTGTTATTTTTACTGCCACGAGAAGGTTTGTTGATTACCATAGGAATACTCCAGTGAAAAAATTTTACTCACATGAATAAAAACGTGTTGGACCAGAGTCTAAGAAAGTATGCTAATTCCTTTGGGAATAGCAATATTATCAGCATCAGCAACACCATCCTGAGGCAGAGCTTATTTGCTACTTAACATTCCCGAACGTGTTGTACAACAGACTAACACAAAGCGACTCTGCCCAGATGTTCAACATCAGGCAGTTGGAGCAGGCAGCGTGCACCATGCACAAATAGTTTATGCATACAAAAACCTGACCTACCTGACTATATAATAAACAAGCTAGAACCAATGACCTAATTAGTCAAAGGCACTAAAAGGATGGCTGTGAAATCACCTGGCCGATATATTTTTGTCCATCTTCACATGAAAACATTTGTCAAGGTCTAACTCAAATGTGGCTGTGATCAGCTTTTCATTACATACACATTGCTTTTGCTATGTATCTGGGAAAGAGCAGTGGACCAGAAAGCTGTGGAGTAGCTATTGCAATTTTGTTTAAAATACAGTGTAAGCACTTAGCAGAATTCATTGGATGATACCAATAAATTTAACAAATATACTTTCATATAAATTACTTCAGAGACACAGATTCAATGAGTTGCTAAAGCATTGTATAGAAAAAAATTAAGGAACAACATCAAGCCCATAAGCAAAACTGTTTATATCCTATATAAACAGGATAATATTTTTATATTTCATGGGATTATTTGACTTTGAGTCATTACACAGTCATTCAGTTTAGATTATGAAGTTTGAAGCTGGAGTTAAGCTTTTCAAAGATACATTTTTTTTGCTTTTAATTTGTACCATATTCAGGTGCTTCACTGCTGATTAAGACATCAAAACTTTAATAGAGAGAGATACACTTTTGAAGAATTTTATTACTTTGAGGGTCCCTGACATTCTTTGCCAGTCAGTTTCTGTGCTCAAAATCCTTTCATGCAATTCCAACCCAGGTGTTGATATGAATTCTTGAAATATTTTGAAGAGAGTTTATATCACCCCTGTGCATCAGAATGAGGGGATGATTTTATCAGTTACAGCAGGGCATGTAGCGGATAAAAATTTTATCAACTATTGAAGCTTTAAAATCGAGTTCCATTTAGAGGAAGATTAGAGCAGTAGGTGCTTGAAATTATAAGACAGTAGGATATAAAAACAAGCCAATTAAAGTAAAGAATTGAACCATTAGGTAATTTTTTTCCAAAGATAATTAGCAAGTATATAGATATCTCCCATAGACATGAGTGGAGATATGGGTAAGAATGCAATTAGATGTGTCTTTGAATATGAAGTAGTCCTGAACTTTCAACAAATATTTGTGACTGAACTAAGTAATGGATTCATCTATTTGATATAATTTTGGAATCAGGAAAAAAAAAAGAAAAAGAAGTACAAGGCAACAATGAAAATCAGTGGAAGATCAGAGGAGTTTTTCTGTTAGAGTACTTCTTTTGACTGAGATAGTTGTTTCTCCCCTTCTTGTTTCTAAAAAGGGTCATTGCTATAAGGCAGCACAATTCCAAAAGAATCAAGGAGGAAAAGACCAAATGAGAATAAAGCTAACAATATTTAAAAGTACTTGTATGTTTATAAATTACAACAGAAAAAAAAAAATTACATTTGCTTTGATAGACAGGCTAGAAAAACAGGAATTCAGACCCTAAATTTTCCCTGTCCTCTTGCTCATACTGTTAAGATGTTCTTTATGCTCTCAAAATTCCAGCTACCCTTTTTAGGACAGATACCCCTTCTGAAGTATAATCTACAGCAGACAATAAATATATATATTTTAAAAAAACAAACCAAAACAAACCAAACCAACCAAAAACAAAACCCAAAGATTGTCCTCTTTCTCCCTAATGAAACTTAAAAAAAGCAGTTCTTGAAAGTTTCCAATTGAGATAAAGCACTTCAAGTATGTCCCTATATGTCTAGGACCCAGTACATGGGAATGGACAAGGACTGAAGGGAGGAGAGCATGACAATGCTTTGGCCAAGATTTTTCAAGTATTTTACATCAGCTCTGAACTTGCATTAGGAACCTGGGATTAAGCATGGGATCTGGGTGCAAAGAACTCAGGAACACAGATTAATTTAGTTCTGCAATGCTAGCCAAATTCAAATTAATATTAGAGTTAGGAAAAAAGTCAAAGAAAATTTAAAGTCAATGGAGATACAAGATATGAAGTGTCTTAATGTGCTGAAGAGGGAAAAGTGGGGTGATTATATTTTCAAAGCAATAACTATTTCTGGGGTTTTTTTATTCTCCCCACAACTTGTTTCTTTTAAAAGTACAATATTCCTGTGTTACACCAGCACCAGGAATCTGAGATATTTCTATGGTTACTATTCTTACAGACTATGAGAAAAGGTGGAATTAGCTACTTTAGGTTGTCTTTGGTTTTTATGTCTATTTCCAAACTTTCAGTCAGCTAAACTAAATAAGACACAAGAAAAATAAAGAAGAAGATGTCTCTTTAAAAACAAACCTCCACCAGATAATGGGAATTCAAAAACACTTTCAAAAAAGTGTCTAAATAATTGCTATCAACAAACAAACAAACAAACATACAAACTCTAATAGAAGAAAGGTCCAGCCAGAAAACTCTCCTACCTCTAAAGATCACAAATAGCAGATATGTAGACAAGAGTGTAAAATACAGATAAGCAATACTGCCCCTCTGCATCCAGTGATGTGTGTCTCAATCAGCACATAAACCATGTAATGACTTTGTGCTAAATACGTTTTTGGTGAATTTTTCCTTCCATTTATTTGCCCAGTCCTTTCTGAAACCACCAGAAAACCTTAGAATCCACTACAACTTGAAAAACAGTCCAGTCATTGTGAACAAGATTTTTTTCTTCACAAACTCATTAGACAAAACCAGACGATATTCAGGAACACCAAAAGTGACCAGTCAAAACAGGGAGAACTCAAAGCAGAATTCACTAGGCTGAAGAATTCATTGCCTCAACTTACACCTACATTTAGCGCATTAGCAAAATTTAAAAAAAAAAAAAAAAAAAATCAATAAGCACACAGTTATAACAGTATTTAACAGTACACTTCCTGACTGGTGTTCTGCATGAATTAGATTTTCAGTGTCTTCATCACCTTTTCCAAAAAAACCCAAACAATTCTTTTCTCTTTTTGTAATCTGTGTGCAGATTACAATGGGCAAGAATGCATGCCCATTTCAGAAATGTTTCAAACTTTCATTATGCTTCTGTGGAAAAACCTACACTAACCCAGGAATACTTCACAGCAAAGCTAGCAGAATAATGCTCTCTTCACTGTGAAAAACTCAGCCAACAATGTTTTATGCTTTCTTTTCATACTTCTACTTTCTACTTAGTAAATTAAAAACATTGCATTCTGATTATTGAGTAATATCTTTTTCTTTGCAAAATTAGATTTATTACCAAATGACAATGACTGAAATTGAAGGAAGAGTAGGAAAATAAGAAAGTAAGCTTGTTTCTACAAGACCTCACTTTATGAGAAAATAAAATGCATGCAGAAAAAAAAATCTATACTTAAAAAAGTCCCAAAGTGATCTTATACTTAAGCATGTCAGATACAGTACGAAAAGCAATTTATAAAGATTTGAAATATATTTGTAATATATTGATAAAAGTGACTTTATAGCAACAACAGAATTTTTATATATGACATGTTGCAATGTAGACATACTTGCAGAAGTGAGACTTTTGGAAAATGTAGTCTAAGAGACACTAGATAATAGAGGAAGAACGAATGCACAGATTGTCAGTGTGACATGACTAAACGGTAATTAATCTAGAGACCATTAATAATCAGAAAGGCAATTATACTAGAAACTTCATATTAGAAAGTAGTTGAGTGCCATTCACTGGCTAAGTTGATGGTATTTATACAGTAATTTAGCATTGTTATGTATTGAATAATGTTATGAAGTATCTGCTATACATATTATTCAAGTAGTTCTTCCTCATTCTGATTAAATAGTATCTATTAAATATCAATAAAGATAGAATAAGCTGTCTTGAAATATAACTTTAAATCTATTACACTTTACTCAAGCTTTTAATGCTGTATATGCCTGTATAATAAACTATAACTGAAATAAAAAAAAAAATTATCTCTTCAGTGTCATTACTGTTTAATTGAAGACATTTGCATATCCAAGAATATTATCTCCTTTTTCACCCAGTCAGTAAAGGATTTCAGGAGTCATTGTGCTTGATTTCCATAGATGATATAAACTAAAGGGATACTGTAATTTCTTGTTTAATCTACAAACCATTCTGTGCAGGTAAGAGGGTTGCAATGGTTGAAATGATTATCGGTGCATTACTACATACACATGCATGCATACACACACACAATAATTATAGACATATATCTTCTATCTGTCTACAGACAAAGGCATGTCTCAGCAAGGAGATAGGTTCTCACTAGACTCAAACAGGGATTACCCATTTCTCTGTTCTACAACTTTTCAGGCAATTACCCCTGGTAAGTAACAATCAGGTCAACCAGCTGTCTAAGAGTAGGATGTATCTGTATTTAGTAATCTTAACTTCTACACAAATTAACAACTTTATAGTACTATTCTATGCTACTACTACAATAAATAGCATAAAAATTTTTTTAACAGCATCCCAGCAGTTTGGCAAGATTTTATCTTTGTTTCTGCCTCCTCCCTTCCAGAAGGGTTCTTCAATCTTACATAGTACCCTGCTTTGAAACAAGCACCACTGAAGCAACTTCTCTGACTCTTGAAAGCATGATGAGTCTACATGTCATGACTCCTGAAGCAGCACCCTGGAATTGCTTCAGAGTACTTTGAATTGTTTGTATTTTTTGAAAAAATCAGTGAAAAGGTTGTTACTACTCTGTAAGTTTTCTGACTAGCTGCTCAATGAAGTCCCCTTTTTACTGGATTTGACGCCAAGTTATATATTGTATAATGTATAACTGCAAAGATATTTACAAATGAATGCCATGAATGCCCAGATGTTAGAATGTCTGAGCAAATGTACTGCACATCTCAGAAAAAGACTTCACATCAAAAACTGTCATTGTCATTAATGAGTGAGATAAGGAAGCTTACTAGAAATTATAAAACATCCTTGGGGGGAAATATTTTTATATGTGTATATAGCTACACACACACACATACATGGAAAATATTCATATATGTATATAGAAAATATACATACTTTTCCCCCTCCCACCCTCCAACAAGAAATAGAGAATCAGACACTGGTAGCTTATATATTAAAATAAGTAAGGTAGACTAAAAAAAAAAAAAAAAAAAAAAAAAAAGAAGACTGAGGAACAACCTTTAAGAAAGTCGAGGAAATGATAAATCCTTTTCCAAATGCACTGGAAGAAGAAAGTCTAGCAAAGAGTCTGGAGGGCCAAAGATTATCAAAGTATAAAGAAAACATTCAGAGGAGGTAAGGCTACACCAGAGTACTTAGAAATATTTGTCTCCCTATTTGCTGAAGCTTGGAGAGATTCCCATGCTAGAAGCTTTTTATTTCCAGGGGAGGTGCTGAACAGATCTGTCAGACTGAAATGTAAGTAGAAAAGGCTTTAAAGCAAGCTCATAAAATGAACATCAACAAATCACTAGGGCTAGAAGGTACTCAGTAAAGAGTTCTTGACCAGCCCAGAAATTAAATACCTTTTTGTGGAGTGTAAAATTCACACTAAAAATGCCTTGGAACAGGAGGATTACAAAATGGTTAATGGGGCACAGTCCATCACCAAATATGCTGAAATTTAATGCATACACATTTAAAAATTCAACCAGATTAATTTTTTTATTTAAATAAAAAAAAAAAAAAAGCAAGGGGAAAAAAACTTCAAGGGCTACCAAATACAAAGAATTATCTGTTGATGAAGCCCTCCAGCCTGAATTACCAGAGTGAAAAAGTGCCACTACATGCTCACAGGGTTCTTCAAAACACATTGGGTGTAGACTGGGGCAGAGGCAGGACAGTAGGCTAAATGGGTCTTGTTTTGACCCAATGCATGTGGGCTTGGTTTTTTGGTTTGTCTGTTTTTTTACTGTTTCAATAAGTTTTACTAGCTTAAAAATGTTAGTCACTGACTATTGCTGCAGATGCAGTATGCCTGCTTCTGTTAGATTAAGGTGTCCCAAGTAACATCTACCTTCAGTCTACATGACAAACTGTAACAAAGTCACCTCTGAAATGAACCGTCTTGACAATGAAACGGATGAGAAAGAAAAGCATCATACTGCACTGTTCTTCCTAACTGTATCAAGTGTAGCACAGCGCTACTCATTTAACCTACTCTGTTGTAAACCATGTGTAATTCTTAATGTTAGGAGTGTCTAATAATTTGCAGCTAAACTCCTAATAAAATGTTGAATTTTCACAGATGTTCAAAGACATTTGGAAGATTTATTTTCAAAAGTCATATAATTATAACAGAGACAATTTAATTAGAGACTCAAAGATGCTCTGTAATTGAACCCTGCAGCACAGTCTTCTTTTCAAGAGAAAAGAAGCTTACTTTGCTTGACAGAGTTGACTTAGTGTAAAAAGGTAAAACCAGCTTCAGAGGCAAAGGCTTGGAGGTAGTTGTTTGTTACCTAGAACAAGTAATTGTATTTGAAACCCAATTTATTTTCATAGTTGTGCAGGCTTGGGACAGCTTACCCATGCAGCTTTCTCTGAGTGCTCAGTACTGACTCAATATAAACTACAATAATTCTCATGTAATACATAAAATGAAGACTGGAGTTCTAATAGCATATCTCTGGGCATTAATTTGCAAATGTCTTTTCAGTCTCTAGTTGGAATTTACAATCTGGGGTCAAGCCCAGGAAAAAAGGGGGAGGGGGAAAAGCCTAAGCTTCTTTGGCATCCATCCCTAAAGCCTGTATTTCACAAGAATGAAATACATATCAGATACAGGATGCTCGGTAGAACTTTTTTCTCCCTTCTAATCTCCTAAACAGCAGCTCTGTCTCTCTTTCATCTATGTGCAAGTACATGTAAAAGGGCCTAGGAAATGCTGAAAGAAGAAAAAAAAAAATATTAAACATGTCCTATGTCAAATTGATATAAATAAATTTCTTATATATGTACGTATATTAAAATGTGTGGGCATTTAGAAAAACAGGAGAGTAGAGCCCACTTCTCTAATCCACACAAAGTTATGGGACTGCACTATTTGCAAAACAACTTGTTATTTCCCACACAAATTTTTATTCCTTTTTAAATTTTTTTATTTTTCTTTTTTTTTTTTTAATAAGGGTAACTATCTTGGAAACTTGAGCAGCATCTCTTGAGCTTAGATTTAAGGCTGAATAAAATTACGTGGCATTTGCTGGTCTTCAAGCAGTTTTACAAAACTGGTCAGGGTCTTGCTAATGAACAAGTTAGAGAATGGCAAACAGAAATATGTAGCACATATTTGCCTAAATTCAGCTGCATCGTAATGTCCAATTATTCCATGAAATATGATTGCTCTTAAATGACACCTGGATTTGGTTCAAATTGCAGTGCAATCAAAAACTAGCATAACTAACAAAAAAAGTAAAGAGATGCAGCATATAGGTCTTTAAGGGTTAGATCTCACGCTTTTCTTGGAAATTAAATCCAAAAGGAGAGATTGAGGAAAAAAAATGAATACACAGTTTGCTGATGGATGATTAAGATTTGGATCTTCTCAGGTATATTTCTTATCTCCTACAAAGGAAGAGTTTTGTAAATAAAAGGCAATATCATTGTCACTTCCTCCTTTCGAAATGTAATGTTAAAAATCTCAAATGAAAATTTTTCAGCAAATTCATCTGAAATTTTCATTGATTTTGACAAACAAAGGAATCTCAGAATAAGAAAGCCTACGCAATCAGAGCTAGAACTGGAAAGAAGAATAAAAAAGAGAGGAAAGAAAGGGCTAGGTTCTTGAGTGTCCATGAAGGCAATCTGATCGCAAGGTTGTGCATCTCACTCTGCTCAGTAGGACAATATGCAAAGATGAAAATGTGGTATACAAAAATAAATTTAAAAAAACCCAACAAAACAAACAAACAAACAAAAACCCCTCACAAATATCAGTGGGAACTCTCCCCCGCTCCCCCCTTCAGGAAAAAAAGAATATTATCAGAGAAAGTGAATTTATGAAGAAATCAAGAAAAATAATGGAAAGAGATTTTAAATAGTTTTTTATTAGTGGGCTTGTTAAGCAATATAGAATAAGACTACTTTTCTTTCAGGGAGAATATGGTAGCTTAGTGATATTGTAACAGTATAACCCAGTAAACTTCTGCACCCACTTAGATGACTGGTTCTATAAGTTTGAGGTGCAAATCTGGAATAATTTTAGAAAATAAGTGGAATTTCACTAGTGTGAAACAGTTGTCAATTGGAGAGAAAGACATTAGGGTTTGATCTCTAATTGCTGGTAGATCTCTGGACACAAACAGCATATCAGAACTTTTTAGCAGAATTTGACCTTGGACTGTTCAGCATCTATACTTCATACTTGTCAGAAAACTTAAACTAACCACTGACAATATCTTCTCCGACCATTGTTATTTCAGCCAAACAGGTCAGCAGCCTGTCAGCTCTCTCATGTAACCTTCCCTTTGTTACAATTCTAATTCAACAAGGTAACTTCAAGGACAGTTTCAAATTATTTTTCCCCAAGGCAGCATTAAGTTGACACTTACAACCAAAGCTCAGTGTTCTCAAATCCTTCCCATCCCTTGTCATGAACAGATGGCACAATAAAGACGGAACCATTTCCTTACTCTCAAAATTTAGAAGAAGTGAAATTTATTAGGAAAAAAAAAATGGACACTAAATATTTCTGAAGCTGCTTGTAGTTTAGTACTCTAGAAGTACAGTAGCAGCAATATCCTTCTTGGTTTCTGGCACTACTGTCACCAATACATGATTGGAAGTTAAAAGAACACAAAAGATTAGAAACAACCCCCTTTTTACCTCAACTCAAAAACTACAAATTCCTTTTCTTAACTGGCTGAGAGTCCTAAAAAGCCCAGATGGCTTTTACACCACCACACAGTGGGCAAAAGAACTGCTGAAAAGTGGATGGGTGATGAGCTCTGGAGTGGCAGAATCCCAACCAATGTCAATATACTCCTCATTGCTGCTGTTAGTTGGAGCTTCTTAAAAGCTAAAATGTTCCTGATTCCTTCTAGGGTGGGCTTTAAGCTGCTTTTTCTTCCACTCTCTCTGGCCCCTCCATTAGGCGGAGCACAGCAGTGTCTCTTCTTTCTAATTCCTGTTTTTCTACTCCTTATAACAAGGAGACACAACCACACAAGACACCCATAAGCCTTCACTCTCTAACTAAAGATACACATTAGGCCATCTCCTCTGCATTAGTGAGGAACCTTCCTCAGCCAGTGTAGCACATTGTTAGTACGTGTCCTGCTCCTCACTGACCCTTTTAAGAGACGGCCAGAGCAGGAATCACAACTTAGTAAAGCCTAAATCCAGGCTACCTAGAAGACTCCTGAGTGTTCTGAAAAAAAATTTTTAACCTCTGTTTTCCCCTGGCACCATGGGACTCATCATAACAAGAATGCTTTGTCAACATGCAAAAGAAGAATTTCTTAGCTTTCTGAGTGCAAGACTAATTAACCAACCCACCTAGAAATTAAGGACCATAAAACCTCATCAGTTCCAGGGTAGAACATCTCTTCTCCTTCATTCTCCCAGCTAAATTTACTGAAATATCTGAAAAGGAAACCCTCACTTCTAGAACTTGACACAGTACTTGCACTTACCAGAAGAGCATAAAGGAACAAACATATAGATAATATTCTTTTACACAGCTTAACATATTCCTGGAAAGAGGTCAGAGAATAGGGTGATGAGTGTGATATGGTATCCAAAAAAACAAAAAAGAAAGAGTTTCTCTCCACTAGTAACTGAGACACCTCAGTACTCAACTTTAGCTGAGACAGTGAGTCTTAAAAAAAAAATCACACAGGAAATGCTTTTTTCTTACTGTTTGACAGGAGAATGAATATACAACTGGTAACACTGAATTATAGGATAAAGCTAATAAAAAGGGCTGAGCTGACTAAAGGAAATACCATGCCAATCAATCTGCATTCAACAATCCTCTGACTTATGCAGTGCAAAATCCAGGCATACAAGAAGAGTATGTTTACTCTGTACCACCTGGCCATTATAAGGTGTTTTGTTTATGCATTCAGTTTTCTTTTGGGATTAAAATTTCCTGTAGAGAGGTTGCTGAAGAGAAAAAAAAAAAAAAAGGTACAAAAAAAACAAGAAACAAAAAAGACAGCTTTGTTACCATACAAGAAAGAATAGCAACTAGATGGGAGGAATCTCTTTTTGTTTTGTTTGTCAATAGGAATTAGAAAAACCCTACAAGTAAACAATTAAAATATGAAAAACATCATATCTGATATTTTTTTAAGCAAGATGAAAACCAAAATTAGATTTAAAAAATGACTCATTTTCATTATGGAAAACAGTACTATAAAGACTCTCAAAGTCATGGTTACTAGGAGAAAAATCATCCATGTTAATTAAGGATATTTTCTAACTTTGCATTTAAAAGAAAGATTACAACATATTTTATATTGATGTTCTTACAAAGAATATTCTTCCATAGAGAATTGCTCCTATATTAATATTTATGACATGCATATTGGCTTTTTGAGTTGGTTACAGTTTGCTCTCCTACAAAATACTTTAGCAATGTTACATATCTGCAATTGCCCTGTAATTCCATCGATGATATTAAGTCAGCTTTAGGGGTTAGTTCAAATCTTGGTGGCTTGAGGACTCTCTTTGATTTTAATGAAGAAGCCTATGCAAAGAGCAAGCTGTCAGTTTAATTACAAGTAGGTCAGAGCTAAACTAGGCCATTTTTCCTTTGGGCCAAATCAGAAGCCAGAGGAAAAAGGCTAGGCTAAAAGGGTTTTGCTACAAATGCCAATCAGTAGTTACACAACCAAGGAAATGAATCATCCAGTGGCTTTTACAGAGCAAACCAACAGCTGCCTACAAGTATTTAGGATCACTTATGGGACCAGAGCCATTGCAAATGCTGGGTTCCCCAGGAGGGAAAGGAATGCATGGGTGGAACTGGAGAGATTTTCTTTTCCTGTAGACTTCACTGTGTAAAGGAGGGAGAAAGGAACAAAGTGGCAAATTTGAGAACTGCAATACTATAACATACCATTAGTTTGTCCACTGCTGTGTCATCCATCTCTGTCAATGACTATTACATAAAAGGAAGGATTGAATGCTTATAATATATCTAGCTATATATATTCTTGCATTTCCTGTTCACATGTATCACAGATCTTCCCCCCCCAACATCAACTGTCATACTATAGTATAGCTTGCATCAAGAGCCTGAAGACATCAGATTCAGGTGAGTGCCATCACTGCATAACTAAGCATGATTCTGAACATTCTTTAGCATCCCTTTTTTAACAAACAGTAATTTTTCTGATGCAAGTCACCATTCTTTGGGCTATCCTCCACACTACATTATTTAACAACCACCTCAGTGCCTTAAAATCTCCCTCAAAATCAGAATCTTAAAATAATAGACACTTCCTGTGCAGATATCAGGGAGGAAACTGTCCAAAAAGGCATATTTTGTAACAAGAGAAGATAAAGCATGAAGAAACAGAGAAAAAAAATGGATAGACTTGCTCATAGGCATAATGCAAACCAGAAAAAGAGCAAAAAAGAAAAGCTAAGTCAGTCTTCTGTTGTCTGAAGGGAACTTTTGATTAAAATAAAATAAAAACTTCAACAATATTTGTTAGGATAGCAGTCATGCATTTGATTTAAATCTTTCATAAAGCTAAACGCCTCATAGGAGATCCTTAACATCCTCATTGCCCCGATTCCAGCAGAGCTGGAAGACCAGTAGCATGATGGAGAGCCATGCTCTGCCCTCTGATGCAGTGTGCTGCTCACACCCACTATGACTTGCTGATGCAGTCTTTCTTTGTGTTCTCAGTGCCATTTAACTATATCCCTACTACTAACCCTGAGAAATAAGTAGTCAGCCTCAAAATAGCTGCATAAGACTAGGAACAATCTTATGGAATTGTTCCCTCCAATGGACCTACGGTGAACTAGTCTAAAGCTTTGCCTAGATGAGTAAATTAATGTTGCAGGGAACATTTCTAGGCCCTGGGACTTGATCATCTATACTGTTGTTAGGATTGTCCAAGACACATTTTTTTCCCAGTAGTCTTCAAGCAATTTCTGTACATGATTTGGGATTTAGCAAAAATAAGTTTAGAGGGAGTCACTGTGTTTTGGGCAGTAAAACAGGGTAAGATCACGGACCAGGACCCAGGCCGTTCTATGTCATTTGGTTTTAGGGCCACTGAACACTTCTAGGGACATTTGTGTCTACATTAACAAACAGAGTTGCAGAAGTGGATCTATAAAGAGAAATAGTTGGTGAGGATTGAACGTTCACACGGAACCCTCCAAAACGCATAGGCTACAAACAAGCTCCAGTTTCATTGACCGAACAAGCTTTTGCTGTGAGAATGTGTTCCACTCCAGGAACATGTCTTCTGGGTTAGTTTAATTTGAACAGAACCTAGTTTGTACACCCCAAGATTATTCCTCAGTGTGAACCAAAGTGTGGTATACCAGCTGGCTGGGGGATTTTCTTCAAAACACACTCCTGATTCAACCTAAAATATGATGTAGACACACTTTAAGTTTACCATTATAAACTGCAAACAAAAACTAACCATTAGAAAAAGAGGAAAAAGAAAAAGAAGTTGACCATTTCCTGCATATGGGTAATACATTTACAATTCTGACATATGTACTTCTAGATATGATGCTAATCGAGAAGTGATTGAGTATATCAGGTGGTCTCTCAAGAATATATAATGTTCCTTGATTTTTTGTTAACAGGAAGATCCCTTAGCAGACATCATATCAGCAAAAGCAAAGATTGCCATCTTTACACAAAAATGTTTTGTGTTAGATGACCAAAAATCAAATGTCCAAGATTTGTTTAAAAATAATGTTAATGTTAATCTAGCCTGCAGTCAGTTAATTAAAAAAATATCATTCTTGAGATAAAAATCAGTGTTCAAACTAACCTGCCAGTGGGAACTCTTCAGTCTAAGATCAAAACAAATGATCAGATCAAATACATTGAACCTTACCTTTGTAGTATAAGGTTATTACAAATGACTGGATTTTGCTAGTTTTACAAATGGAACAGACTGAAATACTCTGTGGAACATGATGTACAAAATAAGACACAAGTAGGTGTTATCAAAAAAAGAAAAAGTCCAGTTACATTGAAGTAGGACAAGACGTTTTGCCAAAACCATCAGGCCATGTTACTCTGTATAGACAAATAAAGGATAATCAGAAAAGTTTATATCAGAGACTTCATGTCCCAAAGACTTCAGTTATTAAGCTAGGAAGTAGAAAGTTGCTACCAAGGTTTGGTAGACCTAGTTGTTTTCTAAATGCATAGCTGATACAGATGATGTTAAGAACTTGCAAGTAATTTAAGAAAATAAGATCCAATATGCTACTGTATTAGAATTTGAGCAAAAGGCATCATTGCAGTCAAAAATTTTGTCTAGATTTTTTTCATTTTTATAGTAATTAAGTATTGAAGTTACAAGTTTAAACTTTGAACGCTTTGAAGACTCTTGTTTTACACCTCTTGAAATACTTTCTGAGGGTATTTGTTCTTTCACTCAAGACAAAGGTATAGATAATGTTCTGAACATATATTTGCCTTTACTCTGTCTTCCCCCATTTCAACTGGATTAATGGTATTCATATGAATTAATTCATGGAATTTCTAATTCTTGCCTTCTCCCAAACTCTCCCAAAGCTTTATAACCTGTTTTGTTCTTATTTGAAGCCTTTACAAAGCTCTGTGAGCAATTGTTAGAAATTTACATTAGTATACTCCAGTTATTCCATCCCTTGTATGTGATCCCTTTGCACATACAAAATACAAAAAGACTGCCTTCCTGTTGGTAAGTGGGTGATTCTTCCTCAGATTGCTTCTGCACTAGGAAAGAACATTGTACTTTGGAGAAGAGGGCCTTTTGTTTGTTCTTCCATTTTACACTTTTTGCACCCTTGCTCACTCCAGCAACTGCACTAAAACCATGTTATAATCTTTCCTCTAATCTTTGTATTCCTCTCTATCTGGAAAGCCTAGAAGGTCACAAATGCAGACTATGCCATATATTATGCATTAGATACCATATAAAAAGAAAGGATGACTGAATGCCTTTTTCTTATCAAATTATTAGATAGTTTAAGATAGAAAATCCCCTAGGTATTGTTATTATTAAATATAGATGTACCCTGTCATTCTATCATATCTGAACTAATTTCTCAATTATAGATTTAGCATAATTTTTGCTGCATCATTTTACAGACTTTTTGTTCTTACACACCTTTCGTTACTTAAGCTTTTAAAAATGGCAGCAAATAAAACCATACAAAATACAGTTCTGCATACATAAAACTGAAATAATTTTTCATTACCCAGGTTTTATTCTAGTGTAACTGACATATGATTCTTCCATGCAGTCTTTAGCATTCGTAAAAATCATCACAGGAATGTCCCTGATGAAGCTGAAGGAGAAGTTTCTTCCGCACTGATATTCTCTAGGAAGTCTCAGATGGACAGAACTATCATACTGAGTTGTAGGCACCTACCGAGATGCATGTTAGTCAAGTGTTTGCAATACCTTCCTTTTCATACCAGCTCTCTTCAGTTCTTTCTTTTCTATTCATTTGTCTGGTTTTGTAGTTTAGGAGCTATTTACTTATATCAGATGTAGCAACAGAGACCTTACTTCCAAAACTATATTGTGATATGCATGATAATAGCAGAAAACATGAATTGAAGATGCCTATTATTTAAACTCTTCCCTTTTGTCATCTGTTCCCCTCAACATTTACTTGGGTGATGAAATATTAAGTGCTTTATGATTTTTTACCAAAAATATCCTCACAAATTACCTGGAGTTGTCACTATTTTAAAAGCAATATCTGACAGTTGATTAAGTCTTATTTGGTTTACTTGAAATTCTGTAGATTGGATTTTAGTTTCAGAAGTAATTTGATAGTTTATTAGTAAATTGTATGACTCAAGTTTACGAATCACTGCTTTCAGCTGTTCTGCAGTTCTTCCTCAGGGTTAAGCAGTTCATTAGGAAATGATTACATTTTAATTAAATCTAATAAGAAATAGAACAAAACTGTTGATTTTTTGGGTTTTTTTTTTAAGATTCAAAATTATTATATCTTGATACATATTGAGCAAGTTGTTCATGCAATAAGTCCATTTATTGCATTTTAAATGTCAAGTTGCATTGCACACCTTAAGCGGAACTTGTGCAAGTGCTCAAGAGACGTGAAACTGCTTACAAGACATTTTAACATTTTAAAGTGGTCACAGACTTAGCTCTTAAAGAGCCTGCAGTAGGAGCTTTGCTGGAGAAGGCTAACAGTATAGCTCCCAAACAGGTGTGAACAAGAACTTGGAATGAAACATAGACTTTCCAAAGCCAAACCAGCTTATCAGCATTGTAGGAAGGCGTCTTTATTCTTCAGAACCTTAATATTGGGCTATACCTCTTAGATACAGCAGACTGTTAGGCTATGCAGCCAACCACCCCAGTGTTTGTGTCCTGTTTGATCCCATTCTGACTACAAAGATAGCCTAACATTGAGCTATAGTGATGCCTCATAAGTTTTGGCATTCATGATGTGCTGATGCTCCCACTCACATCTTATTTCACACTCTACCATAATACAATAGCTATTTCCATAATATCATAATATTTTCAGCAGAACACCAGTACCTTAGGATAGGGAAATACCAGGAAGTCTTGTACTTTCAGAGGCATTCACATGCAGATATTAGAGTGAAACAGATTTTGAACTTCTTTTTTGTTCCAGTTCCTCCCTCATAAATTCTGGTCTAACAACTGGACAATTCATTCACTTACCACAAAACTGATCTAATTCCTGTAATTCTTCACCCCAGCTGAATTCTTTTATCTCCGACACAAATCTCTTTTTCACTCATGTGACTTCTGTGTGGGTGTGATAATTCCCTCTAACACGTCGCAGTGATCCTAACTGGGAGAACATTGTACATCAAGGAGTTAATGACCCACTCAGTAGTTAACCTGAGAACCTCAGGCCTGTGCTGGGCTGCACTGCCCCTGGCCTTCAGGCTGTGTTGAGCCGTCCATAGACCCTGTCTGCAGGATGAGCTTGGCCACCTCTTTGTAAAAGGAGTCTGCAGGTAGCTCACAGTTCGTACAGGCGAATATGCCACCTTCGTGTCCTTGCTTTTGTCTAAAAGTGCAGCAAGAAGGTCTTACATGAACATCCTTTCTGTTTGACAGTAGAAGTGAACAGAGTTGTTTTCTTGTAAGAAAATCCTATAATAGTTTAAATGATCAAAACGGGGTAACCCTTTCTATGGATGGGGTCTGCATGGTGTGCGTGCCCTGATAGTGAGACCATTCAATGCTGCATGACTCAGGTTTCCCAGTGGCTAAAGGGATGTAAAATTATCTATACTATTTTATCTCTATAGTGTTAGCTTGAAAAACTACCATTTTAAATGACACTTTACAGACTCTGAATGCTTTTCTTACTGGTATCATAAGGAACCAGCACCTTCTGGTCCAAAACACATGTCCAAAATATGCTACTATTCCACAAGAACCACAAGGTGCAGAGAATTTGATAGGCTTCTTGGCAGCCAGTTACATGCAAAAAGTTTGAGTACAGTTCCTGCAAGCATCTATGGATGTTATCACAATATTGCCAGAAAACTCATACCTGCAGTTTGTTTGAAAAATAATAACTTATTTGTTCAACAGATGTCCGTGGAAATTCTACAGAAAAAAAATGTTAAGTGTACCTTTATGCTTTTGCTTTGTAGTTTGTATGTTGTTTGTATTGTCTTGATAGATTAATCTAACATTAAAGAAGCAATGAGAAACATGTTAATTTAAATGATTCTGAGGTTTACTGTGCTTAATTTCTCATAACATTGAGCCATTATATTCAGAAACTGATTGTTATTTTCCCTTCACACTTCTGTCCCCACCCATTTCTACAAGCTCTTTCTTGATTGCACTTAACACAAGCAAAAAGGATCATGCAGTGCATAGGCTTCTGCCTGGCCATGTTGACAAGCACATCCTGTTTACATCACACTGGAAACTCGGAATGCAAGAAGATGGTGATTTATCAAAACCACAACTTTTCAGAGTGATAACTCTTTTCAAAAAAATCTTCCAACAGAACAAAGGGCACGTGTTTTCTCCTGCCAGATCATCTGCATGGGTCATAATTGCCTATGTGAGCCCAAATATATGGGTTACAAGGATTCCAGATTATTGGAATTTTAGAAAGCATGGGGGTGGATTGAGAGTGAGAAAGAATGTGCGCTCTTGGTCTAACCTGGGATGGAAATTTGAGATGAAATATTAAGTAATTTCTATTATTTCTATTAGAAGTAAGCATTATTTCTCCTGGAGAATGGGTAAAGGAGATTCCTAATTCTTAAATTTTTAAACTTCACATTTTCAGGCTCAATCTTACAGTCAGATTCTTCAGAAGATCCCTTTCTATCAATATCCACACCTTTGTCTTTTTCTCTCTCCTTTTTCAGATTGCATCCATTTTCCTATCTTCCCTTTAGAACTTAAGTTTCCAGGAAAACCTCCTCCTTTTCTTTCAAGCCTCTTTACTCAGAAGACACAGAAGTTATTAGCTGATAGTTCCTGCATGTGCTGGTAAAGACTGGAAAATCATCTTCAGATAATTGTTTTATTTTCACTATCCACGCAGTCTAAACAAACAATAAACCCTCCCAAGTATATACATGCATCACATTGTCAAAATACCTTACTGAAACATGATTTAGACAGAAGCAGAGCATTCTGTTCAGAAATTTTAGGTTATTTCCTAAGCAGAGTGAAAAGACTAGTTTTACAGGATTATCAGTTTTCAACAGCACTGGCAGTCAAGCTCCTCAGAAAGACTTGAAGTCTATAAAAAGCTATTTCTTGTGAAATTCTGCTTCCAGTCTTCTATGTATGTGCATCTGTGTGTTTTCAATTAAAGATGATGTGTTGGTTCCTTCAGGTTTACCCTTACTGTTCATGTAGAATATAAAGTAATACACGTTATACTTTTAAGCAACTAAAAATGAAGAACACATTAAACATTACATATACAGCATCAGCAAAACTATTGTTTAGAAAAGCCTATAATGAATACAACAGCTGCACAATATTGAGTCTAAACTGAATTTAGCCTGTAAGAAACATTTCTATAGGGCAGGAATCATTCTTACATGGAAGTAACACAGGCAGAAAGCACAGAGGTCAACTACAAAAGCAGTACTGAACCACAGGACTAAAAGGGACATCCTGTCCCACTATATAAATTCATCACTCTTACAAGAAACTGAAAATCTGTTGTACTTTTTTCAGGAATTTATGCCCAAGAACAAGGTCAGGAGACAGCTGGATTATTTATTTATCTATTTCTCTAGAAAGACTTTACAACATTGTCAGAAATGCATGGAATATCTAACAGTCTTAGGAAAAAAGTCACTATCACTTTTCCAGATCAGTGATTTCAAAAGCCAGAGCCTGCAAAGTCTGAGCATACAATGTTGCATATAGGTAACGATTTGCATACAAAGGAGATCATAATTTCTTATTCAGTTTTCAAATTTTCTATCATAATCCACTCCCCACTATCAGCTATAAAACCTAATTATTAAAATTGTAATTGTTTTAAGTTAAACTGACAATTACCTGCATGAAAAACCTTGTGCTTCTAATGTTTCAGCTAAAAATACGTCTGCGTTATTTCAACAGTTGCTTCTTGGAATCCAGAAGGAATTTCCTCTCTTTTCATATAATGATTGAGGCAAGTATAATAAAAGTTATTAAAGTGGCAAATTATAACCACCTTCAGTGCCAGCATAGGTTGTACATTTTCCAAAGAATTAATTATTTCCCATTTGTTAAAACATTTCCTTTTTTACCTACTGTGAAATTCTTAAATGTACTTTTGAACACAGTCTTTGAAAGTGTCAGACGGTCACAGAAGCTCCGTTCATAGCCTTGGCATTTCTTCTCATTGAAAGCACACAGCTTTTCTTCAGACAGTCTAGGCTACACCCTCCCAACACATGCCTCTCCATCACTCCAACAAGACAAATCAGCCTGTGTTTAGTTTTCATTGCTATAGATTTCACTGAAACTTTTCTCCTAAAACTATGACACTGAATAAACTTAACCACTTAACCATTGGCTCTCAAAGTGCTCCATTGTGTATTTGGCAAGGGTGAAATATAAATGCTGACTGAAGTCATCCTTAACACACTACTTGAGAAAGAAAAGAGAAAACACAACCCCATTCTTCTGTTCAAGCATTCCTGAGTTCTACCTGGGCATTCAGTGCACCGTTCTTGCCCAGCTACTGTAGAAACACCTGAGCTAGTGCAGCGGTTTGGACTCAGAAGCAGCACATCCTTTTTCACATGTACCCCATGACTTCACCAGCCCAGATTGCTGCAACCTAAGAAATTCTGACTACCAGTTATTCATTTTTTTCTCTTTGCATGTTAATTTTGGACAAATACAAGACTATATTTTTTATTAACCATGTTTTGATGCATTAAGTTTCCTTCCCTCCAGTATAGTAATAGTTTAACAGGTATTCCTAGTAACTTCTTAAAACTTTAGTTATACCATAGCTGAAAATAAGACCCATGTTCTAAACTGGTCACAGCCACTGCAAACCAGTAAAATCTTATTTCACCTTGGCTGAGAGCTCAAGACAAAATGTATTTCTAGAAAAAATATTCTCAAAGAGATGTGTCACTGGGTATTCCACATAATTGTGAGCTTCATTCAACTGAGTAATGACTCACCTAGAATTACATGTTGTTCATATATGAGAAACTTTTGCCTACAAAAGAACTAAGCTGTTAAAATGTGTCACCAAGGAAAACTTTTAATTCTAGAATAGTGATTTTTCAGTACAGCTGCAGACTGAGACAGAAATGTAAAATTAAAGAGGGCTTGCACTGCCTGTAATATGAACACTTTAAAGTGAAAAATCAAGGATTTATACATAAGAACATGGAACGCAGATGATATGAAAAGGTCAATTTTCTTTATCAGTCAGACATCGGGATTCCATTTCAGTGCTATTCCTCCCCATAACTGAGGAGCTAGAACAGAAGTCAGGCATCTTTAGATACTGATTTGCCAGCAGAAAACAAAGACAATAGAAAGGGACTGTAGTTCATCTCCCATAGTTGCATTACTCTGCAGGTCATACGACAGCATGTCTGCAAGCTCCACTGTTCCAACCAGGGATGTATTTTGTCTCTGTACCAACTTTAGTAACTGTAAGGTTCACAGGAGTTATGTAAAGGTAGAATTGCTAGTGTTCTTGACCACCTTTTTATGGCCTTATTTATCTCTGATTCTAAGCCAAAATACTGCAAGATCACTAATTTAAGTGAGGAAATTTAGGAGGAATTTGCATTTGCTGCCACAAACCTTTTCTCAAGCATGAAATTAAATAATACGATCAACAGATTCCCTATACAAGGCAGTAAGTATCTCAAAGGCAGTAAGTATCTCAAAGAGATCCATTTTTTCCTGTCTATGTGACCTTTGTAACAATATTACCACCTTCTAGCTAGGAACTCAAGAAAGCAGATGATCACTGTATTATTGGCATGAGCTTGTATGTCTGGCCAGATGCAAACTGTAAATAACTGTACTAAAGAAATCAAGGTACAGGAGGTTCAAGAATGGTGTTTCTTTACTGAACTCTCTAAATCTTCTTTTCTTTCCCCTTATGCTACAACCTACTCAATGAACAAGAACTTACATATCTGACTTCCCTTCTCAAACCTTACTTTTAATGGTGGGTTTACAAAGTATTCCACTCTACAGACATCCAGAAAGAGGCTTGTGAAGTACTCGTGAAACAGAGAATAATCCCTAAGAACCACTATTCTGGGAATCATGAACTCAATTCCTCTTGCTGATTGTAAAATATACCTTGTTGAAAAGCATCAGAGAAACAGTATATATTCCTTTATTTACAAATGATCTGCAGAGTGATGCTCTTTTGAATGGTCAGGAATTAGTGGTTTTGATATGCAACTCTTTTTTTGTAATAATATGAGTTATGAACATTTAGACAGGAATTTTGTGTGAAGTTAGAA